>NW_014557992.1:312875-319506 GCF_001313825.1 Dinoponera quadriceps | reverse complement strand
GGGGGGGGGGGAGTAAGGAAGATACGAGTTCCTCGAACGACGGCGCAGCGATGCGCAAACCGCGCGAAATTCGCGTGCAGTTGCGCCATTAGACAATTTTAGATAATTTACGGAAACCTCGGGGGAGAGAGGGTAAGGAAGGATGAAAGGGGAGAAGAGAGGAGAGCGGCTTCGAGGGTACCCGGCTGTTAAACGAAAGCGAGTCCGGTGTGTTGTGTAGCCGTCCGCACGAACTCTCTCGCGGATTCGCCGCTTCATAATCGCCGCCTCACCCGACGCCGGTGACCTTGACGTGACCTTCCTTTGAATCGAATGACCCTGGCGAAGACCTCGCCGGCCGGGGGGTTCCGCGAGGGCGAGTAACGCGTCCTTTCGCCCGCGGCGGCGATCACGACGGAGGAGGAGAGGCCCGTCGCATTACCGGACGGCGCGCGGGGCATTAAAGCCGCGTTTAATAAGCGGTTTCGTCTTTCGGTTAGCGCGACACGCACGTCTATTGGAAGTCGTAATTAGTGTAATTGGCGTCGGCCGGCGCAGCGGGACGTTACCGAAGTTCATCGCCTTCGGCGGACTCGATTGAAGTCGACGACGAGGAGGAGACGGCCGGGACCTTTCGTCCTTTACCGATTTTTCCCTCCTTCTCTCACCACTTCTCTCTTCGTCCTCCGCGCGCAGCTGCGATATTTTCCTCATTTTCGTTCCCACCTCGTTTCTCGTAATCCTGCGCGTCGTTAATTATCGCGACTGTGTGACTCTCTCTCTCTCTCTCCTCATTCCCTTGCTCCCCCCTCCCTCCCGACCGGTTCTCGAACGAATTGCCCGGCGATCCCTCGCTGCGACGTGAATTATCGACGACGAAAATTATTTACCTGAAATTAAAAGCCAGCGGCGGGACAAACTGCCGCGGCGGCGTAATAAAATCGTTCCACCGCGAGGTCCGCCTCGAATGCCTCACCATCTTTCCCTCCTCGCTCGGACGCACCCCGCTCGCTCGCGCGAGCGAGCTACGTAAGTACGTCGGTACGTGTACACGCAACTAATTCAGATCACGAACGGCCACTTTCGCTACGCTCCGCGAAAAGATTTAACGCTCCTTAGGATCGTGGTTGTCTATTTTTCCGAGAAAATGGGGCTGTTTAGGTAAAAGGGGCCATCTCGCAGAGCGCATTAGAATCACGCGAGGCTGGAAATCGCTCGAGGCCGCGCCGAGCGCAACGGAAGCGGCGATATCATTAGTCGCACCTGGGAGCGAATGCCGCGGAATACAGAAATGTGGAAACGCGCGCCAGTGTGTGTGTGTGTGTGGTGGACGTTCACACATTGCTACACTCGCGCAGTCCGCCGGCAAGCGGCGGACGGGCGTTGAGGTATCCTCGAAACTGCCGCTCCGAACTCGTTTACGCAAATCGCTCCGTGAAACCGCCGAGCCGAATCGTCCCGCGATAAATTAAGAAATTGCGTAAATTCGCCGGGAGGAGGGAGGGGAAGGGTGACAGGACAATGTGAGAGAACGATGCGGGTTTCGTCACGAATACGGCATAATATCTGCCGCGCGTCCGACGCAATTTCGTCGTCGTTTCGCGTCGTTATTATCACGATACTCGTTAACGAGTGCGCGTAATTATTTCGCGATAGCTTATCGATCTCGCCAGTCGGTCGGTCGGTCGGTCGATCGTTCGGCCGGCCTGCCTGCCGGCCGGCTGGCGGCGTAGGCGTGTCACGAAAGCGAGTCTCGTTATAAATATTAATTAATCAATTAATCGCGCATAATGCGCGAGTATTTCTCGTTTTTAACGAGAACACTCGTTACGGGAATCCCCGCGGATATCTCGCCGATCGTAAAATATTAACGGGGGGCCTGTGAAAACGAGATTGATAATAAACGTTAATTAGATGATTAATTACGCGTTGTTCAACTTCGCGCAAAGTTACCGTTGGCCAATTAAACTTATCGAAAATGACGCGCGATGCGCGCTCGAACGTGCGAGTGAAAACCGTTTCGCGCGCCGGTCGACGCGCTGACGTAACTTCCTCTCGATGAAATATCCCCGTGTGATTTCTGTTTAATACCGTATTATCGTGTTTTATGGTAAAACAGGTGACTGTATTTATGGCTGTGCAGATGACCGAAGAGTTGTGTTAGCAATGTGCGGGTGACTTAAATACGAGAAAAACTGCGAACTGTTAACTACAGGGTGTCCCTTATTGACCAATTTCCTTTCCTATCGATTCGTATTACCGCCCCACGCATATTCTGCACGTTTCCCCCGAACAGTATCTCCCCCATAAAGTATACTATCGCTATAATATACAATATATTCAATAATATATAACAGCAATATTTTCTTACAATTATATAAACAATATTGCATGAAATATATAATATATATATAAAACATTTTCCTCCGGGAAGATAATATTCGGGAGAAATGCAGAATATTCGCGGCGGTAACACGAATGTATAATGTAATTTTTCCGAAAACATTCCCGCGTGTATACATACTTTCCCTCTCTCCCATTCGCCATCTTTCAGCCGGTACGCGCGGCAAGGCTGTATCCTTCGCGCTCGGCAAGCCGCGTCGTTCGCCTCGAGAGTCGGCCAACAGGACGACACGCTCTCGCAGTTATCATTCCGGACCGTCCTACCCCGGCGGAGACGATCTCGCTGAGAGATCCTGCCGGCGCGTGAGAAAGGAATTATTGCTACAAAGACATCCGTTATGGTCTCTCTCTCTCTCTCTTTCGAGCGCACCACGCCCGGTAGATACCGACCGAGGACGACGAGTGTGTTACACGCCGTTTCGCCGGGCGTACGCGCGCGTATCGCGTGGAATATGTTTCTATATCTGGACGGTGCGTGTGCACGCGTATCTCGCACGCACACGCCGCACGTATGTCCTCTTTCGCACCGGCTCTTCACGGGCTCGTAGAAAACACACTGACCCCGGTCGCGACGACGACGGTCCGCCTCTTCAGACTTGAGTACGCGCGATAACGAGCGGCATCGCGAATGTAACGCCGCGCGATCGTGCGTGAATCTTAAGACGCGCGCACGGCGTGGCCGAGCGGTTCCCGAGCGGCTTAATTATACGAGCCCGTCGCGGTTTGAACGTTCCACTTAGGCGACGTTACGAGGACGTCGCGGACGGGGGGGGGGAACGCGTTCGATGGCTCAACCATAGTTAACCCTAAACCGACCTCGAGGAAGTCTGCTTGAGACTGTGTTGTACGGTGCGAGGGAAACGATATATTAATGAAAAGAAATGATAATACAATCGCGCGCGGCGTGTGTAGGCAGGCGCGATGCAAGTCGCGGATGTGGAACAGAATAGAATAGGATAAGATGAAATAGAAGAGAGATGCAATGAATATTCCGAAAGCGCTCTCTCCTGCGTGATGTAATTTCTCCGGTGGATACGCGGGCGAGACAAAGAGAGACGACACCGCGAGCGAGGCGAAGCAATCGGCGTGAAAAGGGCCGCGCGGGGAAAGGCGCGCTCGCGAAGTACGCACGCACGGTACGCATACGTGCAGCCGGAGCTGCTCGTCTTACAGCGAGGAGACCGCGACCGTTCGCCTGAAACCCGCGGGCCATTCGAATGCAAAGGCCTTCGTAAAGCCCGTGATGCATTGCCGGCCGATAAACGTTACTCCGGAGGGTCCGGCGGAGGAAACGGCTTTACGACTCCGCGCCGAGGCGAGGAAACGAGCCCCCGCGCGATATCCCTTGTCTCGTGTGGGAGAGAGAGAAAAAGAATGTGTGTGTGTGTGTATGTGTGCGGATCGATCGGCGACGCGCACCTTACGCGGGACTTCGCGTCGCGAAGTAGGACGAGCTTTTGGTCAGGATCCATTTCCCGAGAGCGTAATTCCCCGGCGAACGACCGGCCGTCCGGCGATCCAAGATCGCGGATCTTGTCGCACGGAGGAAACGAATGTCGCCGGAACAGCAAATTGTTTGTTAATATAATGACAGAAAAATCGGTTGAAAGTATTCATTGCTATTTGTTGGATATACGAACGGCATAATAATTTGGTCGCGCCAGCGAAATTTCATCGCTGTCGCAACGACGTTTTGCTAAAACAGCAAAATTATTTCTTTCGCGTAGCAAATCTTTTTGCTGTCGTTATTATATATTAATAAACAATTTGCTGTTTCAGCAAAACTTGTTCTCTCCGTGCGACCGCCGAGAAGAAGAGCCGAATTTGATGGGAAATTTGCGCGCGACAATTCCGATTGATTTATGCGTTAATTCATATTCGTTCGTATTTTATTTCTAATGATCATAATAACATCACGGAAAAAATATCTTGCTGGCACAGCAAATTTCTCAGTTACTAAGCGAATAACAGAAAGATTTGTTATACGGAAAAAGTAATTGTGCTATTGTAGCGAAACATTTAGTTGACATAACCAAATTATTTTGCTGTCCGTATATCCAGCAAATAGTAATTAATATTCTTGACAAATTTGTTATTTGCCAGCAAAATATTTTTGTCTGTAATATGACGTTAATTGGGAGAAAAAAGTTATCCATCGAGTCGTCGTTATCATTACTACTAATATTAATGTTTCCCACGGTATGTCAATGTAATCTTATTTTCATCAATAGCCAGTATTCCCGCGATAATTCAGAATTATTTTCCCGATAAATGCAATTAGGCTTCTGATGCACAATTAATTAAACGAAAAAAAAAAATCACAAATGAGCCTCAGCCATCATTTATTGTTATTGTCTCTGCCCTTCGGTAATTAGACTCTCCGTTGTACAATGAAATAAAATGAGGCAATTATTAAAACCATATACACACACACACACATACGCACACATTTCTACGATACGCCCGTGTCATAACGCAACGTGACGACGTTATTCATCGCGTCGAATTGAAAATACAGAGACGCGGTAGCTGTGTTCCTTTATTCGCCGGACAGAAGACGAGGTGAATATCCGCGTAGTTTCTCGAAGAGGATGACCGAACGCCGGCCGGGCGGGATAAGTTTTTGCACTCTCACCGTATTGCGTTGCGTCGATTCACGCTCTGTCGCAATCCGCCCGAGATCGTGATCTTGCCGCGGCGTTTATTCGACTTTCCATTTCGTCCGATACGTACGCGCGTATAATACATTATCGGGCTCGTCGCGTTTAAAGGCGCCGCATGCGATTATGCGTGCGCCCGAATATTTATGATCGCGACAGGCTGCGGGTTTACGGCGATCTTTCGGTTGACGTTAATCACTCCGGTGAGGCCAACGGACCGCGATCTGAAAAACAAAAAAGGAGAGGAGGTAAAAAGAAAAGACAGAGAAGGAAAGAGTGAGAGAGAGAGAGAGAGAGAGAGAGAGAGAGAAAAGAAGAAGAAGAGGAGAAATGATAATTCACCGGGTCATAAATTTTGGTGGGGACGTTTTGGTACGTTAGTAGTGGAGTAAGAGAAAGAAAAAGGGAGAGAGAGGGAGGGAGAGAAAGAGAGAGAACGGTGGACAATTAAAAGGACCACAGGCGCCGAAGTATAAGTTGAATAATCGATTATATTTGGTAAAACATTTACAAGGTAATAAGATTTTTTTTTGTCATTTAACGTGTGTTACATTTACAGGCAAGGCATCCTCAAGAACCGTACCAACTCTACAATATAATCGTAATAATGTGTATAATGTTACTTATAAGAAAGTATGTACCATCAAATTATATCGTTATCGTTTACTATCGATAGTAATATTAGTTTTTTTTCTTCTTCCTTTTACGGTATATCACTACTCTTATTAGATTTTTTTTTTTTTCTTCAGGAACAAATACATATTCATTTATATATTTTTTTTTTTCTTTTCGTCTTCGCTCCTCTCGATCAATATACATCGATTCTTCCGCGACTATACGAACGGCAGGTCCGCGATTCTTCCAGCGTAGGCAAAAATCAAGGTACGACGGACGCTTCTTTTATCGAACGTAGGAAAAAAACGGAGGAACAGAGTAGCGGGTGTCGCAACGTTTTTCACGGTCGTGCGTGATGAACCGTTCCTCTATCTCGTCTCCCTTCGTCTTTCCCTTTTCCTTTTACTCCGTGTTTCGGATGCGTGAGATCGTGCGTCCGGGGTTTCCGCCGAGAAAATGCACGCGATATCGACCACTTTATCGGGATCCGATTCGATCCTTGCTCGATCGCGAGAGGCCAAATATGAGAGACACATTTCATATAATTCGATTTCCTTACCGATCGATCCTCTCGAGAACAAAAATCCTCGAAGGAACCCCACGAACTGTGATATCGCGTTGAGGCTTAATCGTAAGTCATCGTTAATCGGCGGAACGCGTCTACCGAACACTTTACTACTAATGGAATTCAACGGGAGGATTTGCGGGATTAGTATGGGCGGTTAGAGGGGAGGCGGAGGAGGAGGAGAGAAACATGTAGTAAAGCGCGAGGAGCTCGGTCCTCGCGCGAGCAGGCTGGCTACTGGTCTGGACTACGCGTAAGTATTACAATGCTAGCGATAAGATACGATACGAGCTGTCGATACAAACTGTCTATATTCGTGAAGAAATGTGTGCATGACTCCCGCTCGAAACCGGCGGCTTCAGCGGGGCGGGGGAAGGGATAAGGTAGCGAAAGGGGAAGGGAATGGGGG
>NW_014557992.1:278825-312865 GCF_001313825.1 Dinoponera quadriceps | reverse complement strand
GGGGGGGGGGGGGAGCTGAGGATATTTACGTCGTGCATCATACAGAAGCGTCATCGTGACTGACAATACACGATAGAGCGACGGTGTATCGCTATTTAGACTATTGCACATGTATGTATTTGTGTGTTTGTCGATTAAAGATCGCGTCCGCGGATTATTATGGAACGGGGGCGAAAAATTGTATTCGGCGCGTGTGTATGTGTGTACATGTACGTGTGTATGTATATATGTACATATGTGTGTGTTGCAAAGTACTTTGAGTTTGAAGAGAAAGAAAAGAGTGAAGTGAAGAGATAAGAATTAATTTTAAGTAGCCCAAAGATTTATTCGATACTCTCACTAAAGTTAGCGCAAAAACATTATCATTGGCGAAATCGATCGCAGAAACGGGAAAGGAAAAAGGAAGTACGACTTTTTTTCGCGTTTGCCGTGACAATAAAAGTCGTGACTCCTGTAAAGTCTCCGATGAGCGCACGTTCACATTCACGTGTGATCGCATACCTACACACATGCATACGTTCCCTTTCTCTCTCACTCACTCGCTTCATTTCTTTC
Source organism: Dinoponera quadriceps (assembly GCF_001313825.1). Taxonomy (NCBI): domain Eukaryota; kingdom Metazoa; phylum Arthropoda; class Insecta; order Hymenoptera; family Formicidae; genus Dinoponera; species Dinoponera quadriceps. The sequence goes on along the minus strand of NW_014557992.1, from coordinate 312,310 downwards.
TCTCTACCAGTCTCTCCCTCTCTTTCGCTCGTACGTTCTCCCTCTTTCCCTCTCTCTCTCTCTCTCTCTTTCTTTTTAATAAAATTGTCTATACTTTTTTTGTCCCGTTCGTCTTTCTTTCCTATGTATTTTTCTGCTCGCTTATCTCCCATTGGAAAAATGGAATGTTCTGCACTCGGAGTTCGACGGTGACAGCAACCGGCAATCATACGCATAAACATATTTTACATTTACTTTATATATTTATACGTACTCTTTCGTCTTGCATCTAATTACTTAAGCAACTTAATATCCGTAATCTATATATGCACTCCGACAATGTGTATAAACTATGTACAAAACAACGACAGAATAGACTTAACGAGCAAAAACTTTCCTTTGAAAATGGAGGTTGGAGGACGGAGCGAGGTGGTCGCATACGAGTTGTGTCTCGCTCCGTCTTCTCGCTTCCCCCGATTTGCAGGAATCGATTCGTAGCAATTATCTCGTTTTACTTGACGATCTGAGAAACTCGACGATAATGACGACGATGACAATAATGGTAAAAATGTAATAATTAATAAAAATGACGACTTCAATAATGTATTGTAGAAAGTAATGTCAAATAATAATAGTAACAAGAGTATGATAATAAATGAACTCGCACTATCAGATATACACAATCTTCGCGTGAATTCTCGCGATCTCGTATGCATCCTCGTACGATCAGCTTGACGAGGGAAATAAATTCACGATCCTCGCGAGAGGTAAACACGCGTTGTCCTAAGGTAGAACGAAATTGAAAAAAAGAACGCGATACTTACTCGCTATACCTATAATATTACCGATAATAATAATTAGTGTTCTTTGGTAACACAATGATGCGTCCGGAGACCACGAATACGGTTGTAACGTATTGTCCGATCGTGACAAGATGGTCCCGAAATTATACTCCCGACTCACTAACGCTTCTTCGCCTCCGAGACACGAGCCCGGCCTGACTACATTACAAACGCGTTGTACACAGTTGTCGCTAATCAATCAATTAATCGATCGATTAATTAATTAATTAACCTCTTCCACCTCCTCCGCGACGAGGAGTCCCTTGGTTGCGAAATTTCCTCGAGCGAGACGCGACGTGGCGCAATCGGCTCACCGTTAAAAAAATCCATCTTGTCCTGCGACCTACTTGTTTTATGTACACGTGTATTAAGTGCGCGAACGCACTTTGCTCGTATGTACACGTACGACTGTCGTAGAATCTTCTCGAACCGAGCCCTTCACTGCGAGAGTGGCGAAAGAGAAATTTTGAAAATATCCACATACAAAATTTGGCTGGTGTGTATATATATATATATATATTATAGCATATACATATGTATATATATATATATATCTTCGTATCGTCTCCTCCATCCCAAACGTTAAATCCATTTCTCAAAATTTTGCTTACGCTCACTCTCGCGGTGAATGGCGCGATTCATTCGACCACGCTCCTCCGAGGAACATCAAACGTTCTCGCGCGGGAGTATATATATTTGCATCATATATATATATATATATTTATATATATATTTATATATATATATATATATCATTCACGTAGTATGTACATAACAACAGACAGATTTTTAGCGAAATTTTAGTATCCCGTAAGAACACGCAACGGCTCTTCGTCAATCGTACCGAAACAACGCGGACTGCTGTTGCGGATTAGACTCACGACAACGCGCCGCGAGAGCGGTTTCCTTTTTTTTCTTTCACGCGAAGCTTACGAGTCGGAATAGGAAAAAGTTGCAAGCGCGGAAGGCTCTCTCGCGTCTCTCGTTAGAAAATATTCAGCGTGCGTTTTTCGAACAACGACGATTATACGTTTTTCATCTCGAGGCTTCCGTATTCTCTCGTCTTACCTGCGCGTGTGCGCGCGCGCGCATCCGCCGCACCCGTCGGTTTAAGCTTATCAGTAATTAAGTAAATATCTCGTTATTCCTCTTTATTTACACCCTGTCGAATAGTTTCCTTAAGCCTAGGAATTAGAAACGTCGCGACGACGCGCGATAATGAAATACGCAATTATTTATTATATATTCTTGGAACTTTATTGGCGACTTTAGCCAAAATATGTCAACAATATAGAAGAAACCGCGTTAAAAGTATCGCCCTTCCGCTGTCTGCGAGTCTCCTCCCTCTCTCCCTTAGCTCCCCCTCCCCTCTCTCTCTCCCTCTCTCTTTCTCTCGTAGCGACGTCAGCCTCTGTGCGCGTTTCTCGTGCGGGCTCTTCGTCGAGGAACGACATCTCCTCGCGAGTTCGCTACGACGCAGGCGAGAACGCTTGAAAAGACTCGGATCAGCAGCGCAACAACTCTCCTCGGATTTGACCCGATGCCATCAGGCATAGCGATCATCATCTGACATCGTTGGTTCGATCCTCGAGTTGCTCACGACTGCTGAGACCGAGCATTTCGCGGCAAAGGATAAGTCCACGAGGAGAGCCATGTTGCCGACGGTTGGATAACGAGGTGTGTCCATCGTCGGCTGGTCGCCTCCTCTCCAACGGTATCAACGACAGCCGTGCGTATGCGTCCACGATATCCCCTCCCTTCGGCCGCCGTGCCTACGACGAGCCCAGTTGCGAAGTACCGGCGATGTAAATGTAGCTCTATGGTTGCTGCAGCAACAACTGCTCCAACTCATCGGCCGATCTGAGGAGGAAAGCCGCGGACTCCCGGTAGCCGGTGATCAGCTGCTTCACCGCGGTCATCTCCGTGGCGTTCAGCTTGTGACTCAGTAGCGGCTTGGTGTTCTTCATACTGAGATCCGTGGGTCCTGCGGGACGCAACAGATTTTCATCGTTAATCGCGGCTGATCGCAGATGACCGCGATATCACATGCACCCGATAATCGATAATCGCGAAAGAATTCCTCGCTCGTGCAAACGTCATCGAAAACCGAGTGTCGGTCGCGTCGCTGAACCGGAACATCACAACTATCGCGGAACGGATAGAACAAATTGCAAAAGCGGACGGCTCGGAAGAATTCGGCCGCGCGCGACTTCTCGTTTCGGCGAGCTAATTCGAAACTAAGGAAAAACCCGGTCCTCGGGAGATTCTTTCCGGAGGAAAGGGGCAAAAGTTCGCGCGAGCTCTCGCGAATCGGCGGTTAGGCGGTGGTGGTTGCAGCCTCGGAATAATAAGAAAGCGCAAAGAAGCGAACTTAGAAGGACACCAATAACCAGGTATTACTTGGTGTACCGTTGCTCAGTAGACCCGATGTGAAACTTTGAGTCGGGTACAGCCCGGCGGAGAGGGTCGGCGGTACCGTTGTGGGCCCGGCGCGCTGGAAGGCCTGGCTGAAGTTCGGTCTGTACATCGCGGTCGGCGCACCGCCGCTGGCGACACCATTCACCGCCGATGAGCTGACTATCGTCGTTTGGCTGGAAAGCGAGAATGAGATGTGCGTTAATGATAATAAAAGACTCGCTGGCGCGATTAGTGATCTCTCTCTCTCTCTCTCTCTCTCTTCGTTAAGGACGCGTTTCTCGAGGCGACCGGTGAATTTTTGTGCCGTGGCCTCTGACCGGCCTTTTATCTGAGACTCTCCCGTCCGATTCGACGACGAGGATCTCTCAGCGCCAATAGCGATAATCGGCGGTCACGCACGGCGAATCCGGTCGGAATTGAGTTAATCGCAATCGCAACTCGACGACGAGCGCTCTCTTCTGTTCTTTGAGATGAGGAAAAAGAGAGAAAGGAGAGGTGGAAGATCACGAAAATATTAGAACGAGTATCGCGGAGGGAGCGTATGTGGAGAGCGCGATCTCCGAAAGGGGGTTTATTTTTGCGCCTCGTGTCGGCTCGGTCTCGACGACGTCGTCGGCTACACGGATTGCGAAACGATCGTGAGTAGGAGCGCGCGACGTATCGCGGACTCCGGCCGGGTACGACACGTCGCCAATGAGAAAACAGCACGCAGATTTCATTCGGCGTCTGCGTAACTAAGTAGTTCATCGTACTGACCTCATGAGACCTTTGTTGTCCGTCGGCGTGAGTAACTTGGACGCGGATGCGAGCGACAGCGGGGTGGAGGAGAGGGTGCTGCTCGGCAAGCTCGCCAAACTGGTTAGCGGCGTGAGGGATGCCGTTAGCGATGCCGGCGGTGTGTCCTCCCTCTTGCCCGGAAGTGCCTTAACCGTCGTGCTCGAGAAATGGTCCATGTTCGCTCGCACGTCGGTTTGCTGCAATCGCAGAAAGTGGCGGCGTTGAGATCGAGCCGAAGAACGAACGGTGCGCGCTCCGGAACGATCGTGCATCCCTATCTCTCCCGCCCGTTTCCCTTGCCTCCGCATCCGGCCGATGAGACACGTGCATCGCGACTAATCGCACGCTGAGCGATACCCCCCCTCCCGTCTTACTTCCCGCGCGAGAAAGAGACACGCGGCCTTTTCGGCGGCGTAATCGTATTGCCTCGCCCGATTATCGCGAAATTCCTGCTCCGCCGAGAAAGCGGTTATCAGGCGGTCCACTTTTTTTCAAACGTCGCGCGCGACCCAGTTTCGCCGGCGATCGAAAACGGGGAAATTTCGCGGGCGATTATTATTATTTCAGACGCGCTCTTTGCGGCCCCGCTAAATATTTCGCGGAGCGCGGCGATCTAATCGAGAAACTAGATCCCGCGGTAAAAGCGTCCCGTGGGATATTAAAGAACGCTGTTAACTTTATCGCCGCCGATCAGTCGACGCGCCACGATTATACCCGTCCGGATGTTAGAGAGCGATGAGGCGCGCACGTGCGTGAGCGCGCGCGCGTGCGATCGGCGCGATAAACGGTACCTGCTGAACCTGATCGCGATCGTACACCTGCTTGTGAACGACCCGTAGATTCTTTTTCCTCATGATTGATACGCGGACGGTAGCCCAGGCGGTGTTCCCGGAGGCACGTGTCACCGAACAACAGCAAACAGCAACCCGGCACTATCGATCACCTTGCGAACTATCGATCATCGGCCCGGCCCGTGGATGATCGTCCCGACGCGAGCTGATCCAGCCTCTATCATATCGTCTATCCTCGATCTCGTTATCAACACGATCCCGATCATCGGGCGCGATCGTGTTCACCCAAGCCGTCGCCGCGAGCGACCGAGCGGAACAAAGCGCGCCGGGAGTTTCTTCACTTCGACTTCCTCTTCTGTTTCTTCTCCCGATCTTCTTCTTCCACTTCAACGTTCGCGCCCCACCCTGCCTACCGGCGACGCATCGATACGATAACAATAACGTCCGCGTTTACTCGAGCGCGCTCCGGAGAAGCGAAGACGCTTCTCTCTCGATTGGCGGCGGCGTAGGAGGAGGAGGTGGGGGGGGGAGGGAACGAGGAAAAAGCGGGTTGACACGAGGGAGGAACGCCAGGAACGAGAAGAGAGGAACGTTCGAATGCGCCGGGACGAAACGACGAAGCGTGAGTAAGCTCGCGGGAGGAAATTAATTCGTGGAAAGGGAGGAAGTGTAGGGGGAGAGGTGGGAGGGGAGGAGGTGGAGGAACGGTCGGTGATGAGAAGAGGACGGGGAGGGAGGGAGAAGAGGACCACGAGGCTAGCGAGTCAAGAGGTGGTGATGTGCGTTTCCACCACAGAAACGGATGACTTGCTCGACGAAGGAGAGGATCGAGTGAGACGCACACGGAGGGTTGGAAGGCGGAGGAGGAGGAGGAGGATAAGAAGAGAGCGAGAAGGAGAGCCGGGGGTCCGCGGGAGGAGAGCCCGGCGAGAGCACGGAGGAATGAAATCTTCGAGCGACGGAGAACGGATGTAGGGAGGTGTTTTTATGAAAGGCCAGCAGTGTGCGTTGACGTCAATTATATAGGTGGCCACGAAGAGAGCAGATAGCCGCGTCCGCCGCGCACGAACCTCGACGTGCATGAGAGAGAGAGAGTGAGGAGAGGTCTCCTCCTTAATGGGTTAGGTTTAGGTCGCCGGAGAGGTTATCGGGTCTCTCTCTGTCTGTTTCTCCGTCTCCTTCTCTCAGGCAGGGATTTTCAAAGTAGATAAGTCGGGCCGGCGACGGGAGACCGNGCGGGGAGGATCGGGGAAGAAGCGGAGCGGGGTCGACGGCGGTCAGAAGAGGATTAGGCGAGCACCCGCGCCTGCATTGTGCGGAATTGGATGGCTGCACCTTGCCCGCTCGAAATAACGAAAGCGATCGCTCGCCGCTCTGTCTTATTAGGGGTGGGGAGGGGGTCAACGAACCCTGGGCGCGATACAATAGGTGACGAATATTAAGTCGATCGGACGATCGCGGAACGTGGTGGAAGCGTACGTCGTCGGCCGGTGTTTTCATTCCGCGAGATTAGGCGTGACGTCAATACGCGCGAGAGCGGATTCTTCATCTCTCTCTCCCTTTTTTCCCGCGAGAACGAACCGGCGTGCGTCCCTCGCAAGAGAGACAGAGAGAGTCGGTCGATCGGCCGATTCGACGTTCGCGAAAGCGACGTGACCCCCGAGAGTCGCGGTATTCAAAACTGGCAGTGCGCTCGCGCGTCGTTGACGCAACGCATCGCGAGACACGCGGACGCACGACGTCGCGCGATCGGCGTGTCTCTCCTTCGGCACGTGAAAGCGCCGAGGCGGTGACTCGCGCGCTCCCTAGCTTTTACGCCGCATTTTCTCCCGGGTATATCTTCCGTCTCTCTTCCGATCCGCACCGCCGTTTTCACGAGCCGACCGCGGCGGCCCTCCGCGATCTGTATGCGCGCCGCTTGCATCAGAGTGGGAGAGGTGCGCGACCCGCGGGTTATCACCGGTCTCTCTCGCGGTACCTATATCAATCCTAGCTCTCCGTTCACGTATGCACATATATACGTCTCGCCGCCGGGCGTTGCGCAGGAGCTCCTCAAATTTTCACGCGAGATCTCACGCGCCTGCGCTCTCGCGAATAAAAATTTTCCCCGCTCCGCCCGTCTCGCGGTCTAATTTGTTACACGTTCAATTGAGCCGTTTTCCCTCTGATGCACGATCCTTCCGGAGATAGGAAGGAATATAAATATAATATATATAGTATTATTATTAGTATTCACATACGTATAGTATTGTTATTAGTATTCACATACGTATAGTATTGTTATTAGTATACAGATAAGTATAGAAATAATATATTAGTATTATATATTTTATATGTATGTGTTATATTATTATTGTCATTGTTATTATTATTATTGTTATTAATATATACAAAGGGACAAATATTTCCGTGGATTTAACTTTTACGGTCCAAATAGTTTCCAACGTTTTGTATCAGCTAACTCAAAGAAATTCCTTTATCCAACTGATATTGCTTCAATATTTAATTAATGCAACACCATGTATACGTAATAATATATCTATATTGAGCGTATTATTGATGAGTAAAAAGTTACTTTATGGAATCGATTAGAAAAAAGCGCAATGTCGATGTAAACTCTCTTCACGGGACCGCAAACGGTTAAAGCACTTGCACCAACATCAGACTTTTCATCTTCGGCGTACGAGATCTTACTCTTTAAATTTCTTGGAGTGGAATCTCATTCGGAACAAGTGAGAAGTGGCAGTATTTTCGCTCGAAGCGATCGGAGTGAATTTGTGACCATGACGGTGGAACATGTTCAAATTCATTCTTCAGTTTCGAGTGAAAATATTTACTCGACGATCGAGACTGCCGGTAAATTTCGGAAATACAGCCTCTATGACAAGTGAAAAGTCACTCTAATCCGAGCGACTCGGCTGCCACTCTACTTTTTCGGGTGAGGTTTCACTCTAGGAAATTTCGAGAGTAACAGTGCAGACTTGGGGGTCGTTGCGCAGAGTGCGGGAACACTGTGCAGGAGGGCAGATGACTTACCTTTCCACCTGGGTTGGAAAGATCGAACACGAGTATAGTCGAGTCACTTCGTGAATGTGCGTGCGTGCGTACATACGCGCCTAATGTGTGATACATTATCTTTGATAACTCTTTCGATGCCGGCGAAATTGCGACACCGGCATCGTTAATGTTTGTCGAGAGGCTACCGACTTATTCACCTGGCCAGAGATATTAATATACTATATATATTTTTTCTTTACACAATACACATCACGTATTTTCTTGGGGCGGACACGCGTACTCCGTTGGCTTTCGTTATCGCAGTCAAGTGTTCGATCTATTTCCTTCCCGATATTACTCACGAGATTTTGCGTAAGTGTAATCTAAGCCCATTTTACCTGATATTCCCAGTTCGTAATTCACTCGAAACATCGTGAATAACGTTCACGAGTCGTCATCACGAAATGGTCCGGTTGTTCCTGAGTAGTTTCCCCGTAAACATCTCAAGTACAGGATCGTTCGAAGATGTAAAAATGTGTTGTTTCTCATGTTAATCGTATGTTCCATACACAGAGAGATTCATTACATCGAGAAAATATTCTACTTCTAACTACTTAACTACTTTTTATGTACACGTTCCTTCCGATTTGATCATATTTTCCAGCCGTGCGAAGATAGTGTCGATTTATTTTTAAGAAACGGGAAATTTTGCCAGAAAACGTAATAAAAAAAAAAAAGTTAAGGCCGAACATCGATATGTTTCTCGGATAGATTTTTTCGTAATTTTTACTGTAAAATTTTTCTCTTGTCGATAATAAACCGGAGAAACATATGTATGGAGGCACGTATAGTAATCTTTGTCGATTTGTGCGTGTATAAGAGATATACTTACCTTCATCGATGATTTACGTTGAATCCAATATGCCGGTATGGACTTATGACCAACATTACCACGTCTCTTGCATTTGCGAGTCGCGGAGACAAATAGTTTTTTAGGTATTACATTGAAATTCGCGTTAAACACATTACATATATTAACGTTATTTACCTAGAAGAAGTATATACTTAGTCAAGGAAATAAGTAACCAGAGAAATAAACATAATTACAATGATGATGGTATTAATATGGGGAGAGTACACGTCTGATGTGAGTGCATGGCTGATGTATGGACAATATATGAATTCGTTTTTGTGATGAAACTTTTGTGATAGAACCAGTGTGAGAGTTGGGGAACAAATACGTCAAGGGGCATTGAAAATATCCCACTCAGAAGAACGTATCGGATTGGACTGAAACTTGGTAAACAGAGAGAGAGAGAAAGAGAGAAGACTCAAAAGATCAAGTGATCCTAATTAATTGGCGGAATAACCATGGATTTATACAGAATGGTTCAAATGTATCGCTGAGATCATATACTGAGAATAGGAGAAATGTGTTCTGTAACTTGGGGCTCAATCGGATAGGTCTTTTTGGGTCTTCAATGTCCCTTGGTGTACATCAGAAGTACAAGATTGCTGTGAGCCCGAGGCCTTTCGCTTGCAGGGGGAGAGCTCGCTCCGCCAACGCTCGCTACTCGGGCTCCCGCTCTGATACTCCTTCTTTCAATAATGTTAATTATTAAGATGATTGATCGCTGTTTGTATTATTCTAATTCTACTTACTGTTGCTGCCGGTAAAGTGGGCATTGGTTGCGACACTGGTTCGAGGCCGAGTCTCATACGCTTAGCGTTCTCGCTTTCGTTTTCACAAGCAAACGCCAAGATCTGCTCCGCCTGTGCCGACGTTAAATGCGCCGGCGTGGGTCTTGCCTGAAAAAGAAACGCTTAGTAGCAACGTCACGCGCTCGTTGTCGCGCATGCCGCCGCGTTTGACTCACGCCGCGAGAACGCCCCTGAGAGAGGAGCTTGCACGAGCGCGAAAAGCTCGACACGTGCGAACCCTAAATCGACGAAAAGACCGCGAAGATCCGAAGGGAAAAGTTAATTTTTCAAACGATCCCACTCGCGAGACAGTTTCATTATTAAGGGATCGGATACTCGCGCGTGCACACGCGAGAGCGGCACCCCGAGACGAAATGTTAATTTTCAATAAAAATCTACTTGGTTCTACATTAAGTCTTCGTCAAGTTTTCCATTGTGCTCCCTACAAATAGAAAGTTCTTTTTGTTTTCTCCACTTGAAGACTTAATGCGGACTTGACAATTTCGCACCGGGTGGTCGAAATTCCCTTTTGCGGCGTCAAAGGAGCTCTATTAGTGCCTTCACGCTACAAATGGCGAATTATTTCCGTTTTTCCCACTTGAAGGAAGACTCTTAATATAGAACCAAATAAACTTGACGTAGGACTCCGAGTGTCGGTTCGAGACGGCGCGAGGAAAGTTTGTACTTCCTTGTTTTCCATGATTATGTTGAAAAAATCTGTTCGCAAGGAACGCGGCAGTGAACTTACGGCATCCCAAGGGGCGCCCTCCCTTCCGCGCTTGTTCCTCCGACAGCTCTTCAGGTACGTTCGGATCCTCTTCCTCGCCCTTTCGGCGAATTCGGGAAACTGCCTCGTGCAACTATCGATGATCGCCTGTATCTTCTCCTTCGGCTGCTTCGATATTGGCACGATGCGATCCAGGTTCTCGTCGACGAACAGCCTCACGAACATCTGCCACGGGACACGCAGAACGGCCGCGTTATGGCGAGAGTGAATTAAGCGGGAGTCGTACGCGAGTCCGCTAACCGCTCGAGGAATTAAGAATTTAGCGGCGGTGGGGCGCAACACCGGGGCTCTATTAAACTAATTGTAATTAATTAAGAAGCTCGGCCGGGACGCGCCAGCCGCCGCGGAACTACGACCGCGCGCTCGCGACGCTCGTTCTCGGTTTTCACGAGGAAAACGGCCGGGCGGGAAGGGGCGGCGGGAGGAGAGGAAAAAGAGAGATATACGAGCGGTCGTGGGAGAAAACGAGGGGGGAAAAACCGAGAGAGAGAGAGAGAGAAAGAGAGAAACGGCATGCGCCGTTCCTCCACGCCGAGCCGCCACTCGGGTGCACCACGCGCTCTCATAAAACTTTACGATAATTAGGGTTTTTCGGTAAAGCCTGCCGCGCCGACGACGACGGCCTTAACTTCTGCACCCGAGCTGTGGAGCTCGGCGATGGCGCCGTTCTCTTCCGTCCCTCGCGCGATCCTTTCCCCGTTCTGACGCGCGAACGACGCTTTTCTTCAGCGCGATCGGCGGTTGCATAAAGCGACCGGTTGGATATGCAACCGCGCGGCTCGTAATTCGGTTACGAGCGCCGTTGTCTACCTGTTGTCAACGCGGATCGACGGACGAGGACGGCGATGTAACTATCGTTCGAGGTTTTTCCGCGCGCGGAAAACGGCTATCTTCCTCTTCTCCCCTCCCTCCCCCCCCCCTTTTTAACCAAGTAATATTTCATCGTTTCTTAACCCATTGGACCGACCAGCGTCACAACTTGTGAGACGTCCCTTCTATCTTTCCTATCTTTTTTTATTTTTTTCCTTCTTCATTTTTTGTCCCTTCTTTATTTCTCGCTTTGTGTTTTCATTCGTACTTATGACCTTCAGTGAAAATAAGTATGACATTGATATAAGTATGAAATTTTTACAAAACAGTTTGATCTTTCAACTAGACACGTTGGTGAAATAATTACAGGTCTCCAATGGGCCAACAATAAATTTGAAATAATCAAGCAATCAATCCCCTTCTTAACTCCGGCTGGCCGAAGCGAGATTCGCGGACGCGACTTTCGCGAGACAGTCCGCCGCGTTGCGCACCAGGTGTACTCACGTTAAATGCCTTGAGGCGTTCCGGGTCATGGTGTCTCGGGTCCAGCCTCTCGTCCGCATCCTCGTCGTCATCGTCCTCGTCCTCCTTGTTGCCGCTACTACTGGTCTCGTCGTGAGCGCTTCCCGTCCCCTCGCCGCCGGGTGGACTGGACTCTCGGTCACGATCCGATCTTGAGGGCGTCGCCGACGAGGCCGGCGGTGGTGTCTTCTTAAAACCCATAGCGTACCACAAGGATGCCATTTCCTCGGTACCGACACCCGCGACAGCGCTCAGATTCGGTACTGTCCCAGCCGGCATGTCTACCAATTCCGCGGAACCGTTCCTGGAATCTACAAGAGCGAACATCTCGGGTGAGTTGAATTTCGCGTGCTCCGACGCTCCGAATCCGGGCTTTCCGCGGGTCGTCGCATCGACCACTCGTAAAGCGTGTATCGATTACGCAACTAATAAATAACCCGTATTAACAGTGACGGCAATAATTATATTATTTCTCGCAAATATCACATTTGTCGAAATTAACGCTGTCGGCCATCGACTGTAAGCTATCGATCGATATCACTCGTGATTATCCTCTTTTTTTTGTACGTAATAATTAACTGCTAATTGACAGCGCAAGTCCGGCGATGGGAACACCTTGCATTCGCGATTCGCGATCGTTAATTATCCGGCGAGCGGGCGGGACGAGGGGGGGAGGGAAGGGTATCGTGTTGCGCCGGGAACGCCGGTAGGGAAAATAACGCTCCCGTTGAATAGCCGGCGTTAAGCGCGACGATTGGATCGCGCCGTTTCGATTTGTGAATAGAGAACGTTCAGGTCGGGACAGAAGAAGGGAACACTTTTTTTCTTTCCCACGCCACGGTCAGGCGAAGAGCCGGTCATGTGCGGCCGGCTAGATACACTAGCTTAGCGGTGAAAGAAACTTGGGGAGGGGGAGAGAGAGAGAGGCACGTGGGTGGTATTTATCCCGCAAATATAATAACAATAAACACGCTGTATACACCTTCATCGTCGTCGTCGTCGTTGTCCGGCGGTCGCGTGACGACGCTGATTAGGGATGATCGACCGGTGGAGATAGCGTTTCGCTAAGCCACGAGCCCCTGCTGGCTTCATGCTCGCGTCTATCACCAATATCGGGAGTTGGAAGTTTCGTCTGGTCGACGTAAACTCGGTCGGCGAAAGCAAAACGTCGCGGTTACCAAAAGGACGGTGGGACTTTTTCGCGATATTTCGGCCGTCGAATGACGGTCTCGATGCAAGTTGCATGTCCAATGAATGAAGTCGATTGCATAAAGTCAAGACGAAGATAAATACGAGGAGGAGGAGTCCTGGCGGATCTCGCCGGAGAATCGCGCGCGCGCGCGCGCGCGGAGTGTCAATTAATTAAGTTCGCGCGCGCTCTTCGCCGGGACGATTTCGCTCGGCGAGCATGCGCCGCGCTTCGCCCGTTTCGCGCGGCCTCCGTTCCGCGATATGAACGCGCAGCTACGTCGATACGACAAACGTCCACGCCTGTTTCATAGAATTTTGTAACCTTGATTTCTCACTCTCCACTTCGCCCCTCTCTCTCTCTCTCTTTCTCTCTTTAACCCACACCGATACGATATTCCGTTATTCGAGCCGCGCTGCGGAGCACTCGGAATTAATTTTGCCGCTCTCAAAATCCTCGCGAGAGCCGTCGGAGAAATAACATTTATACCGACTCAGCGTTTCTCGCTCGTGACTCAAATTTTCGAGCTCGAGAAATGGAGAGAAAGAGAGATTCGCGCTGTGTACGGACCTCCTCCCCCCCCCCGCCCCCCTCTCTCTATCCTTCTCGCTCTCTCCTCGGAGGGCACAGCGAAATTTAGCATGTCAATCGCGCCGATGACAGGGAGATTGGAGCGTTGTTCGGCCGCTCGTCCCGTAAACCCTGTTCCCCCTCCTCTCTCTCTCTCTCTTTCTGTACAATAATAACGGCAACCCGTTCTCGAAACCCGTAATAAGCTCGATGGCGTGCGCGCGCGAGGTGTTAAAAGGCGGCGCGCTCTTCTACCGTCACGATCCCAGAAGAGAACGTACGGTAAAGGTGCTTTTATACGAGGATGTCGACGAGGACGAGTCGCGGCGGCATCGGCGGGAGAGGCATCGGCGTAACGTAGAGAGGAGGAGGAGCGGATCACCGCTCAGGGAGTGCCGCGGGGCGATCGTAAAGAGGCTACGAGAACCTCGCGGACCCTCTTCCACCCGGGGCTCTCGTTCGGTCTCCGATCAAAAGAAGGGACGGCCTCAGCGAGCGAACTGCCGGTTTCGCGTACGATCGCTCGCTCGCGCGATCGATAGCGTCAAGATGTCGCGGCGTGACGTCCGTAGAAAGCGGCCTCGTGTCTTAATTTCGTTACACGCTACTCGAATTACCTTCCCGATTCGCAGCGCCGTCATACGGCCCTCCGACCTGTTTCCAGACCAGGAACCCCGAATAATACGCGAGTGGTGTATCCACGTTAAAAGGGAAAATCCAGTTACCCCCCTCCCCCCTTCTCCCCTCGATATAGTCCACGGTCGGTCGGATAACCCATTTTCCATTTATAATGACCGGAATGTTATTCCTTACCGTGCTCATTACGAATGTTTAAATGAAGTTATTCGAGAAAGAGAAGGAGAGAAAGAAGGAGAGTGAAAGAGAAGGATAGACGGATAACGCGATGCAGAAGATCCACGGAACGGACGGGCGGACGAATGAAAGGACAGACGGATGGATCGCGAGGCGCGTTTGTTTGCACGATGACGTAGCTCATCAAGCAACCGAGCTCGCGATCTTACATCCCCCCCCTTCTACACCCCCTCCTCGTCTTACTCTCCACCTCGCTCGGCCGGGCGCGAAGTAATCTGCAACCTGGAATCGAATTCTTCCGTGCTCGTAGTTTTCGAGACGCCGCTTCGCGAACGAACGAGCGCGGACGCGAAGGCAGCTCTCGTCTCGGAACGTTTGCATCGTCGCGGCGCAACTTTCCGCCGGGCGTCTTCAACTTCTCTCCGCGAGAAGACGCGCGCGGGAAGTCTATCCGGGGCGCGGCGGCATCAGAGATCCTGATTCCACCGGCGTGTTCTTTAGACCGCGATTGCGACGCATCTTTCTACGAGGATTCCGGTAGAACCAGTATAACTGAATGCGCGAGCGGACGACCCAGGAAATTGGACCCTCGTCCAGGAGGCGTGCTGGCGGTGCTGCATCGTGCGTTTCTTCTTTCCTCCCTTCTCTGTGCCTCTCCCTCTTTGCCCCTCTCTCTCTCTCTCTCCTCTTCTCTCCACTCGGCGTTTCCACTCGGCCCCGGAGGTTGCTGCACTTCGGTTCTCACACGCACACGGCAAGAAAAAAGTGCGTGCGTGTGCGCGCGTGTGTGTTCGTAACGTTCTTTCTCTCTTTCTCCCTCTCTGTGCCCGCTCGCTCTCTAGGAGGGTACCAGCATTGCGCGCACACCGAGAGAGGGTTCCCGGCCTGCGGCGAGCGCGTAGTATCGTTGGAGAGTAGTCGGAGGAGGTAGGCAGGCAGAAACACGCACATAAGCGAACGCTCGCGAGAGCGCTCGACTAGGCCGGCCGCGCGCGGCTAGAAAGCCGGTTACCAATCCCAATCCCACCGCCTAGCACCGTTCCTGAACTCGGCTCTTGGCCGCTGGCCTGAACCTGAAATCAGTCGACGACGGCGGCGTCGGCGCCCCACCCGGCGGTTCATCCTCCTCCTCCCCCCGAGCTCTCTTCCCGCAAAGGGAAACTAATACCCTGCGAGAGAGACCGGGCACTTCATCTTTTTCTCTAGGCGCACCACGGCGACCCGTGGTGCGCCCGCTGCGCGCGAGAGCCTCGCCAACGCCGCGAGAGCGTTCGTTCGCGAGAGCAGCGCTGCAAAATTCGCAGACAAGCCACGTACGCCCACGGTACTTCGGGGCCAGGTATGAAAGACCGTCTGTCCCCTCGTCGCCGCTACCCGTACCGGTAGGACACCGCAACGTTGGACGACGGTAACGTGCAATCGCGAAGATGGACGAAGACGTATTATCTTGTCCCTCATAAATGTCACCGGCCATGGTGGGACGCCGCGCGTGATGGCATGCGTGAGCGCGCGCGATCACGCGAGAAAGAAAATTCGGCGCGCTCCCAGATGGCCGACGACTTACGTCTTCGGGGATACCGATACGTATGTATTCTTCGATAGGTCTCTCGGATTTTTCTTTTCCACCGGAGAATGCAAGGTTCTTCGATCGAAACTAACGATAGCTGCGTACAAAATTAAAACTAACAGTAATGACGAAGAATGAAAAAGGCTCGGTTGATATTCAATCGGGGATATATTGGAAGGGACCGGTGAGAGTCGGTGGCTTCATACTCGTACAATTAACCGTACCGCTTAGTGCACTTTGTAACTTACGTCACGAAAATCAAGCACCGGCTCTTATTGGCCGATCTCACTATATTTTCGATTGATGATAACGATAATAGGACAATTAGAACCAAATGCCAGTCGCTGTTTACTCCCTTGAGTTATCAATTAATCATATAATTGGGCGATTTTACTTTTTGATTTCAACATCGTCGGCACAATGCAAAAGGAGATTACTGCGAATGAATATTCGCCGGAAAATCCCGCGAGAGAATGAGAAATCGCAGCCACGTTCTTAGCAAGATGTCATATTTACGTCGCTTTAAAATTAAATCGTTTCCTTCTGATTTTAATAAGTTCATCCCCGAGGAAGTTAAGGCGGCGCGAAACGCGCGATTATTTGGGCTTCGGATGTGTCAGATTTTCGCTTATCACGGTGACCGTCCAGTTTCCGAACGGCGATGATAACGCGGTCGACATTTTCGAAAGAAGGAATAGAAGTCATTTAAGATTCGTTCATCCGTCCGATATATCCCTTCAGGTAAATGATTTCATTAACGGCTCCTGACTTTTCCGGATCGCAAATTAATTCGCTCGATTATTCATTTGTTTTTCCCCGTGGTGACGAGCGCGCCGATAATAATTGATGCGTCGATGTTGGGAGGGCATCGCGTCTGCATTTCAATCGCGACTCGTAATTTATACGTGCGTGGTTAGGCAAAAAAAACTCTCGGAATAATATAAAGCGAGCTCGCGGCGAGCGGCGTGGTATCGCTCGGGCTGATCTCCGCGCGTAAGTACGTAAGAGAAAAATTGCGCATTGTCGTCCCCGATGCACGGCGCAGATCCGGAAGCGGTCGTACTTAAGACGTCGTGATTTTGTGACATATCGCGAACATAATCGTCGGATGCATGTCACGGGGGGGAAAGTTTGTGTCCGCCGTAAATTATAAATATTACACCGCGCCGAGTCCGCGGAGTGCATTAAGAGATGAGAAACCAAGATGTCCTCGTGGCCGTCGCCGTGTCTTTTTTATCAAGATCTCCGGAGCGGACGGAGGCGGCTTTATCGAGAAATCGATTTGCGGCGCGAGAGTATCCGCGAATATCCAGCCGGCGGCTGGCTGCTTTCGCGAGCGAATGTCGCTTTCGGAAGTCGCTTCTCCCTCCCGCCTCCCGTTAACATCGCGCGAAATGAAAAAGTAAACGAGCGGCGTAGAAAGGCGAAATTATATCTCGCTCGCCTATCGGCGAACGCTCGTCCTCCGGTGTGTATCGAATATAATTGTTTCTAATAACCCCCGAGGGAGAGATGCATTGACCTCGGCGAGGTGCGGAGGCGCGCGAAATTACGAAGAGAGCGAGCGAGCGCGGCCGCTCTCGAGTCCCCGCTTGAAAATGCAAATCCCGCGCCGGTAAGAACACACACACGTCGCGCGAGAGATCGCGACTCCGAGATTACCCGCGGGCTCGCGCGACCAGCAGCTCGCTGCCGACCCGATCTCTCCCCTCCTCCTTGCCCCCGCGCCTACTCCGCTGTCGCTTTTCCCGCCCGAGATCGCGCCAGAAGAAGCGGCTCCGTCGAGAAATCGATTTGCGAAACTCCCGTTCGCGTCTGCCGCGAGAGAAGCGGAGAAGTTTCGCGCGAGATACGGAATCCCGGCCGGTCATCACGTGGGTGGGAAGGGGGGGAGAACGAGAGGGGTCGTGCTGCGTGAATCCGTATTTGCTTGTCGTGTGTGCAACATATATATATATATATATATATATTTGTATGTACATACATATATATATGTATATATAACATATATATCTACTCGTCTCTTCGGCCGATAGCTGGTTCATTACGCAATGACTACGTCCGAGATATAGAGGCCCGCTTCGAAACCAGTTTCAAATAGCTGCCAGGGAGGATAGGTGGAAGAGGCGTATCGGGGCGGAGGGGCACGGTGAATTATCCTTCCGCAACCTGGCCTAACTGAACAACAGGCGAGTGGCTCGCGCGCGCACCACCGCGCGGAAACACTCGGCTCCTCTCGGGAGAATGCCGCGCGACTATCGCGACGTAAAGGATATATGCGGCAATTAACGCGCGTGCCTTTTGCCTGCCGAAGACGTGCCCCGACCGTATGATGAGCCGACTGGGGGAAAAAAAGTTCGAGACCGCGAAACGTGTTTCTCGACGTCGCGGACGGAGCAACGACGGATTCCCCGCTATCGGATTTCACTTCGAAGGTCGATGACGCGCGCGCGCGTTTAATTTTCTTTTTCGCTCTCTTCCCCCGCGCACGAAAAATACATAATGTCGTTCCTTCGCACATTTGATGAGAAAAAATCGGCTGAGTAAGAGGATTAACAATATGCGCCGCTACGCATGGAAGCAGAATGCGGAATTAATTTAAGAGGGGCCACTCGCGTTAGTTCGTAATAGCGCGACTAATGGACTCGCGATTTTCTCCGTTCGGGGTTTCGACGCGCATCGGTAGGACGGCGCGCGCGATTACCGTCGTCGCACCCGTCGCTCCCGTGACTCATTTCTTTATTCAACCGGATTACTCAAGAGCGCGATATCAAAGTACACGGTGTCTTGGGCGTGCGTCCCCCCCCCTCATTTCCCCGGCAGAATGCGACCGATATTTCGCTCTCTAAAGTGCAATCAGTGTATCATCACTGAGAAGCACTCAATAGTTACTAGTAATCGTAGTTATAGCGTTGGGAATCGATAAAGTTTCGCTGCAAAAGTCTGCGAATAGATGGTTTCCAACGGAGGAATCTGATGAAATAGTGAAAAAAAAGGTATCACTTATTACCTCCTTTTCATTATCTTAATCCCACTTCAAGGTCAATGATTTTGCCTGAGATATTCTCAATTGTGTTCTAAATATGTTTAATCGATTTCATTTATATCGTATTTGGAAAACATATTTATCGCAGTGGAACTCGAATTCGAAATCTTTAGTTCTTAAATCTATTTTACCGTACGAACTATGCCAAATACCAACTATGGTTGAATGTATGTGTGATATGCAATTCATATTTCTACTACGGAACGCGTAATACAGTGAATCTTTTACCGGCCAAAATCAATGAGGCATCGGATAAAAGAGCTTAGTGAAAGAGTTCCCATTAAAAATTAACGAATACTCATTGATTATCGATCGAATATCCGAGTCGAAATTTTGGCCCTATGTTAAACCTTTAATTTTATAATGTAGTAGGAGCTAAGATAACAAAATAGGTTCAATTTCAATTCTAATAATGTAACTCCTACTTTTTGATCCCGATGATGTCTTAAAAATGTCCATTTCCGCCGTTTTAGCGTCAAAATAGGTTGCTGAAGGTAGCATTGAAATTCGACGTGTAGAATTGAAAATTTCAGAGAAAGCGTCAGTATCGGCAAAGTAACTCGGACAACGTAACGTCTAAAATTGGTACATGAGACGTCTTTAAGACGTCTTATATCCCGATTTCAGACTTTACGTTGTCGGGGGAAGTTTTTAATATTCTGTAGGCGCGAATTATCCTTAAGAGCGTCAGAATAGCGTCAAAATTTCGACCCAGGTACTCACTGATTCAATCAGTGACATTTTCACTGATTCGACTTGAAAGAACGGAATCCCCGAAATGTCGAGGTGTCGAAACACCGACAAATTGGCCGAGAGGTGCGAACACCGGAGGATAAAGGAAGAGAAAAGAGAAACAGAAGAAGACCCGTCTCTCGGAGAAGCGTCTCGGTTAACGTGGTCACGTTCGCGAACGCTTAGAGAGCCACTTTAATGGTTACTCGAAAACACGCGCGAGTCTCCGCCACACCGGCGGCGATTACGTAAGGTCTGATGAACGAGAGGATGAAACACACAAACGGCTCGCACGCGCGCGCATATATCCACCGCGACGGTATCGATACCCGAAGGTATCGGTTGCATTCCTCATCTCGTGCGCGGCTTTCCGCCCCCTCTGATTCATCGCCGGCGGAGAGAAACGAACGAGTAGGATTCACCGTCGGCCTTCCTCACCCCCGCGATTCACCCTGACGTGGATTTCGCTGGAACTCGCGTGGGCCGGCGAGGAGGCGCTCGTGCACGCACGCACACGCACACAGGAGCGCGCATCGAATTTCTCTCTCTCTCTCTCTCTCTCTCTCTCTCCACGCCACGGGGTACGTCCTAGGCCGGCGATCCATTAGTCACGTCGAGCGCGACGACAAAACTTTACGAGCTAAATGGCCGGTACACCTTGGCCCCGCGAAACCTGCAATTCACTCCGTCGCGAGGCGTGCGCGAGCGCGCGCGAGAAGGACGGCAAAACTTGAGCATTAAAGGCCCCCCGGCTGCGCGCGTTTACGCCAGGCGGAGCGAGGTTCTTTTCATAAGTGGGATTTCGTCAGTCTAGCTAGGCGACACATCAATGGGACGTCGGCGTGACTTCGCGCCGGGTCTTTTCGCGACGCGGAGAAGAAAGAAGAAAGACGTCTAGACGCGAACGGCCGTCCCGTAATGGATTCCGTTAAGCGTCGCCTGTCGATTTCGCGCTGGCGAATTCTTCCCCCCCCCCCTCTCTCTCTCTCTTTTAACTTCTTTTTTTCCCTTGTACTCTTTGCAACGCGACATTCGCGGCCACGTACCCGACGCGGTTGACGTTGAATATCGGCGACATCGACGAATCTCACGAACGCAGGCACTCACACATGCACACTCGCACAGTAACTCGAAGATTATTGACGGTCCAAGAGTTTTCGCGCCGTAAGGACAATATAAAGTACACGAGAGAGGCAAATAGGAAGTGTTTCGAGGATCTTCCTCGTATTCACGTCTTAGAATTTAGAGGGAGCAACTTGGCCACTATATTTTCGCGTCAGTTGCTCGCCGACGGGTTGCAGGAATCATCCCTAAGGAGCGCGCTCTTGAGCCGTTCGCAAAAAAGTTCGCTCCTTCGCGGGATCTACGTGTCCACGATTTCGCTCTCACTTTAAGTTACACATCTTCAATTTCAAAATTTTCAAGAGCCGTAAAAAAAAATAATCGTCGCCTTTCACGACGCGATTCTGGAATGAATCCTCTACAACGTGGAAGGCGAAGCATTTCGTCTGTTCTTTTTAGCTGAACCGGCTGCACTGGTTCAAGAAAATTCACACGCACATTGAAGCGTACGCACGAGATTCGTTCTCCGCGCTTCGGTGTGCGTGAGCGTTTCGAACTGCTGCAGCCACTTCAGCTAATAAGAACGGACCGATCGATAGCAGCTGTAAAGCTGATGCTGCGCCTTTTGGGAATACAATTGACAAATATTCGTATAACTCGGTCGTAAGTTGCGGCAGTCTCACGTTGTACGCCCGATAAAGTAAATATTATTATTACGTGTGAAAATCAAAGGCGCTCGTGCTGCGTAAATATTATTAAAGCTCTACCCTTACCTGTAAGGGTGGAATTATTAATGGTGTTGTTTGCTGTGGAAATGGCCGACTGACTGCTGACAGGTGTGCCAACGGTGGTCGCCGTAGTGGTCGACGAGTTATTTGGCGATAGGGCGGCATTGACGGCCTGGGCCTGAGCCTGGGCCTGAGCCTGGGCCTGAGCGGCTTGTTGCTGGAGATTATAATTCCACGCGAGCAGCATCAGTTTCAGCTTATCCGGGTCTTTCATAAGCGTGCCTGCCGCTACTAAAAGCGTTAATTGATTTCAATGTTAAACTCATCGATAGAAAACGGACGATCGCGAGCGAGCGAGCAAGCGCTCTCCCGCTCTCGCACGACGCGAAGCTCGCGTTGCTCAAGCTTTTCCTTCCACTCTCCTTCCTCTCGCTCCCAGCTTCTCTCTCTTTCTCTCAGCGGGAGTCCTCGCTCATACAAGAAGTGGGATCACGTCCGGGCACGATCCTATATCGCAAGCGAGTCGCGACATTCGTCATCCACCGTCCGGCCCGGCGCGCTCGCGCGAGGCCGGAGGCTATTATCACTTATCAGCTACCTGAGCGCGCGACTCCGGCCGGGAGCGAATAAATTAAACTTACAAAACAAGCACGACGCGTCGCGTCGACTCGATTTAATCGGCGCTTAATAACGCAACAGGTTTAATTACCCGAAACTGATAAATCGGCGACGGTGCGCGCGGCCCTCCGCTCGCACCTGGCGGACCGTGTGTATGTGTGTGCGTGTGTGTGTGTACTTCCGCGCTTTTCGTATCTGCGTGTGCGCGTCGGTTACGATTATTAATCGATCGGGCAATTTACACGGGCCCTGACAAAAACCAACGAACGGGATTAAGCTCCGCGAGAGTGAGTCTACGATTAACTCCCCCTCTCCTCGTCCCCCCCACCGTCGCCCGCCTTGCCGCACCGAGTGCGCGAGTACGGGCTCATGATTTATCCTCGGACACGCGGTCAAGCCGGCCCGCGGTGAGAGACGTCGTTAGATTATTGATCAGCGCCGCGGTACAATTCGACGGGCGCGATTAACGACGTCCTGTCCGCGGCTCGCTGCTCCGTGAGATATCCACCGCTACCGGGCGAGAGAGAGAGAGAGAGAGAGAGGAGAGAGAGGGGGAGCGGCTCGAGATTCTACGATCCGGTTTTGAGCGTCGTCCTCCTGCGCGCCTCGTCGTGACTCGTCGCGATACCGATATCGATCCCGGTGCACGCCGACCCCGACTGATATCCTAGAGCAAGCGATGACGTGCGTGCGCGCGGTCCGTCTTCCCGGCGATGCGACGACGAGGAAACAACAACGGAAACGAAAAATAAGAGACCGGGCCCCGGCGATAGCCGCCGTCGAATCGCCGACGATACACGACTGGGCCGAGCGCCGACGGGCGATGAGTAATGCGCGCGACGCGAATGTGTATTTCCGGCGATAAGCGAGTCGCGATCTGATCCGCGATGGAAGGCGGGGGGGGGATTCCTGCCAGTCCCGTTCCAGCTGATAAATCCGATCCCACTCGGGATTGAAAGTCGCATCTCGCGGAATTTAACGAACGTCAATATTATGCGCGAGTGCGAAATATTATAAAAGTTCGCCTGTCTTTTTTCACGCGCGGCTCGGGGCGATCGCCGGTAAAAAGATTTGATCGCGAGCGAATCCGGTCTGTCCGCGAGTTCCAGTTCACCGCTTATCGCTCGATGCGTATGTGCTGCCTCGCGCGCGGAACTGTCGATATTATCATTCGAGATATAGCGAAGGAGCATCATTAAATCGTACTCGCGAATCGAGAGCTCGTGTGAATAACAGGAAATAGTAGTCTCGCGGCCTCCTCTTCCAACGATAGTGACTTTGTTACGTCGTACGAGCGAAGACACTTTCCGGCCTCTTTTCGACGGTTCCTTCATTAAGGTAGTTAGACCGTAGAGAAATTTTCAGCGGCGATATTAAGAGGCTCCTCCGTAAGTTTGTTATTCGGTGGAAAAAAAAATACTTTCTTTTAACTTTATTTAACTAAATAATAAATTTCAATTTCGAACGCACACGCGAAATTAAGACAAATAATACACGATATTACCACGGAGATATTATTTATTCTTTATTTTCCTTATTAATGCTTTATTTGTACGTACAGTTGAACTAATGGAGAGGTGCACACATGATAGAAAGTGATATATAAATATTTAAATATGTATATATGTACGTATATATCAAGGGATATTACTGTAAATTATAAATTTCCTACGACTATATTTTCATTTCTGCAATTTTCGTATAATGTCTCTACACCAGTCCCTAATATCACAAGTTTCGTATCTTAATATCAATAGTTTTCAAGAAAAATCCTAAATGTGGTTTAGAATAAATTGAAAATAGAAATTAGAAATAGGAGGTTAGCTTCAAGGAATACATATAAAACATTTCATATTCATATTCAACTTTGCAAACGTTATATATAGCATTTCCAGCAATATGCAGCCGAAATCTAAAAGGATTCCTAAGGAAATAGTTTGACGAGCTAACTACCTTAATTATGCGGTAATCCGAGCCACCGTCAAAAAATAAACTCGTCGCAACTCGGCGGAAGGAATTCGGACGCGGACGAGCTCGTTGAACGCATAGATCGATGCTGTGTGTGTGTAGGCGGTTTTTTGCGTTTACGTGTATACGTGTGCATGTGACTCCGTGTGTTCGCTCTCGCGAAATTATCGATCTTGCCTCTTCCTCCCTTCTTTCTTTTTCTTTCTTCACCGCAACATGCTCCCGCACGCGTACGCTCCCTCTCTCTCTCTCCCTCGGTGCCGAAGACGAGCCCGTTCATTCCTGCCCGCCGTGAAACCGTAATCGAATGCACGGTGCTGAGTAACGCGCTCGACGATACTCTAATTCGTCGTATCGATCCCGTGCCACGCGAACCACGAACGGTAACACACGCGGGATCCGACTCGGAATCGAGCCGCCGATATTGACCCTTAGATTACCGCGCACCGATTTATTACCCGCCACACGAGACGGTGAACGTCGGTATTTTCGCAGACCCAAATCGCGATATCCGCTCCGGCAATTCTACCATTTCACCCACGGTTCGCGGATAATTCCTTCGAATTGATTCATTTCGCGTAATCAGCTTCAGCAACCTGATGAGCTCTAGAAATCGCGACGGTCCGTGCCGATTCGTCGATCCGCTCCCGAGAGCTTCACATCACGGCTTCCGAAGCCTCTCGTCTTCTGCGTCGGCGAATTCGTCGTTCCCGTGTTAAGGGGGGGGATTCGCGTCGACTTTGCATAATCATTAGAGCGCGACGACGAATTCGATCTGTCAATAGCTAACACGGCTTATCATAATAATACGTTCCGGCGACGACGACGATGACGATGACACGAAGTGTACGGAACGGGCTTACTATTAATTCGCGCAAATTCCACCGGGAACGGCTGAAACAACCGTGCCCGCGCTCAGTTCCCGGCGGTGCACGACCGCACGTAATCGGGCCGGAGAGGTTCAAAGGGACTGTCCGCAGATTTTCTAGCATATCGCGGGGCACGCGCTCCCGTTTGTTCGTCCGAGCGGCGGAATTAGCGGTGACACGCGCGGACGGGCGTTTTGGTCGCGCCAACGACGACGGAGAGAGCGGAGATTTATTAGCCGGCGAACAAACCCGCAGGGAGAGAGAGAGAGAGAGAGAGGATATACACACATATATATGTATATATTTATATACATATACATACAGACACACAGAAAGGGAGAGACAGAGGGCTGACCGCGCACGGGAGTGACGTCTGAATCATTCAGGACGTGGTTCAATAATGTAGAAACTGGCGGCACTGCCGCGGGAATTCGGGTCAGATTCCCGAAACGGACGCGACCTGACCCCAGAACGCGCGCTCTGAAGAGATTCAAAAACCGAGAGAGAGAGAGAGAGAGAGAGAGAAAGCACGAACGACAGACAGAACGAAAAGGAAGGAAAGAAGCTAACGGCTTCCTCCGCGCGAAAGGCGCGCTCGCGATCTGAGTGGCGAGGCAGTAACGCGAGCACAGAAAGACGAAGGCACGCACGCGGCAGCCCAGCCGGCAGGCAGGCAGGTAGACAGCGAGTATACGCCTTTGCGCGTTTCGTAAGGACTACGATCTCGTAATCTTCAGCTGGGTAAAGGTTCGACCACCTCCGACACTGACTGAGAAAGGCACGGCAAGGTCCAACGCCGAGAAAGAGAGAGAGAGAGAGAGATATATAGATAATGAAAGGTTCTACTCACTCGGGTAGTGATCGTCCTCGGATATGTCGGCGGGCTCCGGGGTCGAGATGTTCTCCTGCAACAGACAAAGCCACCGTTAGCGTCCCGAAGCGTTTTCCCCGGACTCGACGTTAGCGCGCGATTTAGTTGGCCGAGAGAGGCTCCTCGCCGGGCCGTTGTGGGCGCTGCCAGGCGAGCAGAGTCTCTTTCGCGCGGGGCGATGCGTTGAAAAGTTGGCGAAACTCATTTTCCGCCGGCCGCCGGTTATGATAATAGCGGACGCGATTACGCCGCGTCGCGACGTTACGCGACACGACTCGCGGAGAGGAGACTCTCCTACTCCGGCCGAGCTGCGCGGCTCCCGACCGCGTCGTTTCTCCGCCGAGCGATGCCTTTTAACTCGAAAATTAACGTCGATCGTGTTGAGATCGTCTCCTCGTTCATCGCATTTGTGGGACCCAGCGAATAATTCAACGTACTTTCATTAATAATTTAAGCAAAAATGTGTAACCAGAAGCGTTTCTCTCGCTTCCTTAATTATTATTATTATTATTATTGGATTTCGCACGGGCTACACATAGAGAAAAAGGTTCCTTTGGATTTAGCATGTATGTTTGTTTGATTTGAGTTTCTTCAATATAAACATAATATAACAACATAATTGAATACCAAATATCATTTTGTTAAAATGAAAATGTTGTTTCGTTAGAGTAAACCATACTGTTTGATAAAAAGAAAAAAAAAACAGTATTACGTGCAAGAAATATTTCATTTTCAATAAAAAATATTTTATTACCTACTAAATATTATACCACTGAAACGAGAAAGTTCTTTAATATTTTTCTAACATAGTATTACTTCTTTCAAATAAATGACTGCTTGTGACAATTGTAATGTTTGAGCGAAAATACGAAAAGAAATGCGCCATTTGACGTAAAGACATTTGTTTGAGAAACTGAAACAATTCTGTTTGTTGAATCAAACATTCGTATGTTCGCCCTATTCGAAAAGACAAATTTGTTATATCAGGAAATGTTCTTAAATCCGAAGAAATCTGTTCCTCCGTGTACGCAACGGCATTCGCGTTCGATCGATTATTCAACCATCACCCGACGCGCATTCCTATCGGCTTCAAGGAAGAACACAAGAAGAAGAAAATTGCAGAGGAATCGCAGAGATCCGCGCGGTGCGTCGCGTCACCGGCACGTAAGAGGTGTCGTTAAGAAGAAGCTATCGAAGGCTGTCCGTGTTACCATACGCCCACGGGAAGACCGTGGACTTTATTGTCCCAGATCAAGAGCCCGCGGCGACTCGC
Source organism: Dinoponera quadriceps (assembly GCF_001313825.1). Taxonomy (NCBI): domain Eukaryota; kingdom Metazoa; phylum Arthropoda; class Insecta; order Hymenoptera; family Formicidae; genus Dinoponera; species Dinoponera quadriceps. The sequence goes on along the minus strand of NW_014557992.1, from coordinate 285,380 downwards.
GATTCGTCGAAACGCAAATTGCTTACGCCTCGGCGCTGCGCCGCGGCGAAGGTGACGCGCGTCTCCGGGTCGGTAACGTGTGCGAGCACCGTCGTCCCTCGGCCCTTGCAGCAGCGCGATCAAACCGTCTCCTGCTTGCTCACTTCGTGTATGTAGAGCTCTTTTCTAAACATAACTCCCGCGAAATCAGATCGCCGATCGCGACGCGGATAAACAATTCCCTCCCGCTCGTGGAGTTAATCGAAGTGCGCGCGACCGGCCCCGATGTAAAATCTCGTAACGTGAACGAGCGCGACAAAGCCGATCGTCAACTAACACGTTGGCTGCCACAGTGGTCTCCATTGATTTCTTCGACGTTCAATCGGAGTTTGAATCGCCGGAAACACGGTAAATAAAAACAACTCGCGTACGTTCGCCAATTCGCCTCATTGACTTCTCTGTTGGCTATATATACACGGAAACACAAAAAGATTAGCTTCAGTAGCTAAATTCGTTGTAATAGACGACACCGGAAACTTTAGCAGCGTGAGCAATTTTAATTGCTGCGGTAGCAAACTCTTTTGATGCTGCAGCAATTAAAATTGCTCACGCTTCTGAAGTTTTACGCGTCCGCATGTTACGACTAATTTAGCTACTGCAGCCAATCTGATTTTTTCTTTATTTCACCCTTTAATGGCGAGGTGGATTATCAGAACGTCGGAGAATTTCCCAAAGTGTTTTACCGCGACTACTTGAAGTCAGTAAATTTTATTGTATTTCTTTTTTCTCCATCTTATTAAAACAAACAGAAGAAGAAGTTTCATGTTATTATTGACTTCTCTCGCCCATTTTGTACATTAATTAGATGAAAAATGAAGAGAACAGAGCACGGGCGCGACCTTACCATTGGAGGGTTAATTTTACACACGATTTATGCGTTACGCTTTATACGTCCATCAGTGAGACTTGTGTGGTGATATAACACCGATTCCACACACACGTACACGCACACACCGCTGACCACCATGGCAGTGAACGTGCTAACAATACCCCCGACGCGGTCTCGTCGTGTCTTCGTGTACCGTCCCGACACACCTTTCGCGAGCTACATTTCGCTGGGCATTTTTCCGAGCACGAACCGACCGACGATACGTTAAAACCGCGGCACGAAAACGCTTTCCCACACCGCTCGGCCGAAAAACCGTCCTCTTTTACGGCCACCGTCCGAGATGGAGTGGTCAGGGTCGGGGGGGAATAAGGCCGAGGCTCTCTCGTCGCGAGAGTAGGATCGCCTACCTATATGGCCGGCTCGTTTTTCATCCGCGCCCGCGGAAAGAGCAGCGAGAGCGAAGCGTGCGCGCGCGCTCCTTCTCCGCCGTGATATGGCATCGCGCTCTAATCGATCCGCGCGAGACCGATCTTCGAGGCTAGCGACGCGCGATTCTATCTCGCTTTGATTGATTTTATCCCGGCGAAATTAACGGGTTTTCCCCACTGAAACGAAGCAACGGACGGACGGTCGACCAGCCGGCAGTTTCGCAAGACGTGCACTACCGAGCCGAGCGATGCCTGGACCGACTGGTTGCGCTGCAGCGGGCGCAGCGGCAGCCTCTCCTATCTGTGTCAGGTCTCGTGTTGCAACTCCAGAAGGTCGACCGGTATACAACGCGGAGAGCACGGCCAATTGATACCGGCCACAACTTTGTCCAGCGGGCTTGTAGGACATAGGCGACGTGCGAGAGCGAGCGTGCGAGAGCTCACGTATATGTGTGTATGGATGCGAGAGCCGCGAGCGCGCGTTCTCTGTGTTTTTGCGTGCGTGTGTACGCGCGCGAACGAGCCGCAAAAACTCCTCCTGATGATGTAACCGAGAAATTCCGACGGACGACGACGAGCCGGAGAGCGCGGACGAACGGTGGAAATCGCGAGAGAGGCGAGGGAGAGATCCAATCGCGGCGAAATGTCGCGCCGAGCGCGTTCTTCTTCTCTTTTTCTCCTCTCTCTCTCTCTCTCTCTCTCTCGTTTTGTCTTGTTTCCCTTTTCCTCCTCCTTTTTCCCCCTCACTCTTCTCTTTCCTCTTTCACTCGCGAGAATCGCCTTTTGTGATTTTTTCCGCTGATTTTTTTTTTCATGTTTGTAAAGTGCAAAAAGGAAGTCTGTTCTCCACTCGGTACGGCGATGTGTATTTTATACGACGCGCGCTGGCGGTCTCTCCGCGGTTACGTTAGGAACGACGATTGATCGAACGTCTCTCTCTCTCTCTCTCTCTCTTCCTCTCTCTTTTTCCCGCGTGAATTTGCGCGTCGGTCTTATCTATGTTGAACTAGAGATAGGTTTTCGTTTACGTATCGGCGATCGTTTATCGGATACTCCGATGTGCAGTCGTTAGTTACACATATGAATCAGCGAGTCGTACCTCTTATCCGAGTGCAAGTCACTTTCTTTCGCTTCGATATGAGCACGGGAAATCGCGCGTTTTCCACGTCGGGTCTCGCGCGTTCCGATTATATCGCGCAGAATTTTCATCCTCCAACCGTCTCTGGTATCAGCGGACTGTATTTCGCAATCGTCCGGTAACGACGGTACGGCGCGGGGGGTGTTCACGGGGTTCATCGGTATTAGATAGAAGCCGGGCACAGAATCTGTTTAATAATCGGTGGAATTTATTGGCCGGTGCGCGCGTCTCATCCTCCGCTACGCTCTTTCTCTTTCCTGCGCCCGCTCGGGCGCAGCCAGCTAGCTAACTACGCTACACCGTTGACTTCCAGCTGTATACGCGAAAGGTTATTTTAAGAATCTTTCATTAAGAATTTAATATAACCCAATTTTCACGGAACCGGTCGCCGAAGATACGTACTTATCGATCATAATGAATCACCTTTGTGATCCGAGCGCCGAAGAGTTGATCGGCGTATCGAGGGAGAAAAAAGAAGAAATACGAGAACAAAAGAGAGAGAGAGAGAGAGAAGGCAGGTGTGGGACGTGCACAGATAAAAATAAATATAAATCTCTCCCCTCTCTCTCTCTCTCTCTTCAAAGTAAATTAAAAAGATACGAAGATCGACGGGAACTTTTCGCGGATCGGCCGCGTCGAGAAAATACGTAGAACGAAGCCGAACGATCTAATCTCCGACTCAGCAATCCGCGGAATCGTCTTGCCGCCGCGTGTCCCGGAGGTCTCGATCTCGCTGCTCGGCCAGGCACACCATCAAGGTGTCTGCCATTAAAGATAATCGACGGCGGGTTACCTTCTGGGAAGGAGTCGATCGGCGTCGCGCGAACGGCCCGAGCCGCGGCGATATTCTTGTAATTGATATCGTCGATACGATCGTAACAAGTTATCCTATGCGCTGGGATATCTGCGAATTGTTGCGTTTAATTTACAACAAGGACGCGGTGTTGGCGAGCGAGCGAGCGATACGGGAAGTATCGCGGAACTCGGCGAACGGTACTCGAATAACACATCGCGGTCATACATGTATATATATATATATATACACACACACACACACACACACACGTATATGTGTACGTACGTGTGTCTCTTTCTTTCTCTCTTTCTCCTCCGCTCGGAGTATCCGATTTTCATTTTCCCTCGTTTCACGCGCGAGGCGAATCAAAGTGCCGTGATGAAATAAGAATTTCGAAGCGGAGGTCTCCGGAGGAAGACGACGACGTTTCCTGACGGAATGATCGATAAACGACGAGATGGAATCTCCCGCGAAGCGGCGCCGCGTCAGACACGCGCGGATCGACGCGGCGGGATTATTTTCGCGCGTGTGCGCGCCGCCGAGTCGCGCGATCTCGCCCGACGCTCCCGGCGAGGAGGAACCCGCCTCTGTTGTCGCGCCCAGGTATTAATAAACAAAGTACCCCGAGCTCCTCCGGGCTACTCGACTCGTTCCTTGCCTTTCTTTCTTTTTCCTCTCCCCCCCCCCCCCCNCTTTCTTTCTTTTTCCCCCCCCCCCCCCCCCCGCTCTCTCTCCGTCTCACCTACGCACGGGGGCCGCCCCACTTCCGCCGGATGTACCCTGATAAATGGGAATCTCACTGCGCGCACGACCGGCCGGCCGTATACACCTACGACGGGCTGCGGCGAATGAGAAACGATCCGGGCGTCTTCCAGGCATGAAGCGCGAGGACGAAGACAGAAACGCGAACGGAAGAGCGAAACTCGCGGGCTGCGAAGAAGCGAGCGATCCGTCGCGCTGTTCGCTCGGTAGCGTGAAGACACGAGAGGGGGAATCATAAACCGAGACCGCTCCGAATTACCTCTCGTGGAGATGCCGATTACGCGATCGCGGAGATGAGAATTCCGCTGGACGACGCGACGTCGTCGACGGGGTCAGGCCTCGGTGACGCGCGCGAACCGCGAGGCTGGATTCGCGCGCACGCGTTCCTACGTGGGAACGCGCGATGTTCGGGAGGCGCGGAGAAGAGCGGAGAGCGAAGCTCGAGATGGATAGATAGAGAAAGAGAGAGGGAGAGAGAGCTGGTAACTCGCGAGGCTCCGAGAGGCGACTCCGGAACGACGAGGAGTCCTCTCTTCTCGTCTCTTCCGCGGCGGTAAGCACGGGGACCCCGACGACGCGGCGGACCGAGGGAAAAGAAGTGAGGTCGCGCTCGCGTTCTCTCTCTCTTTCTACTCGGTCTCTGTCTCTCTCCTCGGGCAGACACGGTTGGAACGTTTGTTTAGTTGGCTGCAATTAAGCCACTTGGCGGCAATTGTTTGTCGCTCAGCACAGAATTCCGCTCCCACCGTGCGGTGCCGGTCTCCTCTCCGCGAGCGAGAGATGCGTGTAGTACACGGTTACGCGCGCGTGTGCACGAGAAGAGAGAGAGGAGCACCGCGCGGGGTCTGTGTTGTTGTACCAACTCGCCACCAACACAGCAATCCAGACGATAAAGGCGAGCGAGTTGCCGGGGTTAGGGGTCAACCGGGTCCAGTAGCCGGTGTCCGACCAATCAGCGGACGGCAACCGGCCGGACACCGCCGCGCGAGATCCGTCCGAGACGAGAAGTCAACGGCGGCGGCGGCCGTCGTCTCTTGTCTTTGCGGAGGATGTTGAATTGGCCGGTGAAGGAGAAGGAAGGATCTCTCACTGCCGGCCGTCTCCCGAGTTTCTGTTTTTCTCGGCGATAATTCCGCGAGCGATTCGACTTCCCGCGGCGGCGCGCGATAAGACGAGGAGAGAACGTCGCGCGATCGTCGGACGGAGAAGACGCGCGCGATTCTTCACTCCGAGATGGTAATTTCAACCGCACGCTTCCAAATCGCAACGAGACGCTCGAAAGTCTCGATAAAATTACATCGCGGGATGCCCGACCGAAATTACAGTTATTACCCGACTGATAGTCCGACGGATTCCAGTCTTTCTCCAGAGATCCAGGCGTGCCGCGCTCGTTAGAATCATCGAGCGGTGGAGAAGATAGTCGTGTTTATTCGCGAGCTCACAATCAAACGGGACGGGATTCATTACGACGCGTCGTCTTATTTCGTAAGATATATTCAGAAAAGAGAGAGAAAGAGAGATAGAGGCAGCGAGGGACGCGCGCGATGCCTATAATTAATCTACGCGCGAGATAAGTCGCGGAATATTTAATGCAATTAAATAACGCGAGGTGGAACGCGCGAGGAGAAAAGGTCAAACTCGTCGGGGACCCGGAACACGGCCGCGCACCGACCGCGGCGTAAAAGGAGGACCGAATTGGGCCCGTTAGGATGATTGCTCGCGGAGCGCTCGCTCGAGTGGTCGATTTAGTTGCCTCTTCTGGGTAGCTCTTTGGATAATGGGGAAATGATTGTGGCCTACCGGTGATTTCTCTGCTATGTGTTTTAACCGGGGCAAAACACCTACCGCCGTCGCGATTCGACCGCCTGTCGCCGATCCTTTTCTCTCTCTCTCTCGTTCTCCCTTTTTTCTCTCCTTTTATCGCCGTCCCTCTTTCTTTCTCTCTTTCTCTCTGCCCCTCTTTCTACGCCGGCCGATTCGGTGTACCGGGCGACTCTCAATTTCGGCTCATTTGCCTACCAAATCCGGCGTCGCATAAATACACGTGAGCTCCTACGGTGAACGGGTCTCAAGGCCGCCGGCAATTACCGACGCTACGCCCTCGTTCCGAGGCGCTTTTTTTTTTATGTATTTTTCTCCCCGCTGTACTTTTACCGTTTAACGCAACCCGCGCCGCGCCCGACGTTTCTTTCTCCCTCCGCCTATCTATCTCTCTCTCTCTCTCTCTCGTCCATCTTTCCCAGGATTCTCGCAATCGGATTCGCAACCTCGCCGGCGCCGGTCGGTCCGAAATAGCGGATCTCGCGCGCCGATCGAGAGAGAGAGACAATCGTTGATTTCTCTCGGGACGGCAAAATTGAGTCGTCACTGTGTCGACGGGTCTTTCTCTCTCTCGCGAAAAGCGCGACGACGCTACGAGACTCATCGACCGTCGCGAAGCGGGACGATTGTCCTTGCGATGTCCCGGAGAGGCAGCGAGATCCGCGAGACGAGTCATTCTCGTCGGCGAGATCGCGGCGAGATGCATCGGACTGTCTCCTTCTCGCTCCCTCCCCCCCCCCCC
>NW_014557992.1:274030-278797 GCF_001313825.1 Dinoponera quadriceps | reverse complement strand
CCGGCCGCCTCGTCTCGCTGGATTTTTCGCGCGTTCGCCCTCCAAGGATACGCGCGCGATCATGTCGCCTTCGAGAGTAGATTCGACGAATCGCACGGCGATATATAGGTCGACCGAGAGGAGAGAAGAGGAGCGCGCGCCTGACGTCACCGGCGTATGCTTCCAAAGCGTCCAGGTTGCGTCAGGGGGATCGGCGGAGATCGTTGGAGCTCTTCTGATCTGGAAAGCAAATGCGGAGTAGGAGGAGACGAGATGGGGAGAGAGAAAGAGACGGAGAGAGAAAAAGACGGTAGGAGGACGACGGGGTCACCGTCAGCGGGATAACCTCACACGTGTGCGCCCGAAAAAAAGCAGAAGAAATAAAAAGACGACGACGACGATGGCGGCGACGGCGGGCGAGCCCAGTGGCGTCGACAGGAAAGTCGCGCGCTTCGCCAAGCCTTCGTCGGTGCTTCACCGTCCGGAGACGAAGTGGAAGTGGAACGACGATAAACGAAGCGAGATCCGCCGCGGTCTCGCTTCGGGTGTGATGTAACTTTCTCGCCGCGAATTTCGCCCGGCGATTTCGATCAATCCCACTCGGAGGGGATTAGACCGCTCCGCGATTTGGCTCCTCGAACTTCGTTATTGGCTCGAACGATTCGACCGTCGGCGTTCCGAGTTCGGCGTCGACGAAACGAATGAGACGCGCGAGAGTCGTCGGCGTTTCGGTCGGTCCGTCCGAGATTCTCAGGCGTGGCGGAAAATCTGCCGCGTTCCTGCGGTAGCTCGGCGGACGCGAAGTTGAGATTAGAATGCAGCGCGATCGGGAGTAGCATCTCTCGTCGGATGCCGCAAACGACCGAGCACGGTGTCCGGCGTGGCCGGTTGGCTACCTTACTTGACCCCTGCGCAACGAGGGACAATTGGGTGTAACAGTCTCCCATTCGTCTGTGCGTCCGTCCGTCCATCCATCCGTCCGTTCGTTCGTTCGTTCGTGTCGCCCCGTGTTTCTCTGAATCCTCGGCCGTGTAACACATCCATTACTCCCGAGGCGGTCGCACACGTGCAACAGTATTCCACCGAGGGGAAAAGTCCGACGAGGAGAGATCCCCCCGCCGCGAGTGTTGCCTCAACGAAGTCCTGGAGGGTCCGCCGAGCGTGAAAACCGCGGCTCGTTACCGACGACGTGAGCGCGACCTCCCCGTCCCGAGGAAAGTCGCGGCGAGAAAGCGGAGGAGAAGAACCTCGGCGCGGATTTCATCAAACACGGTTCTCGATCCTCGGCCCGACGACGCTTCTCCGCGCGCAAGAAACTCAGGCCCGCGGGGATCTATCGAGACCCCGTAATCGGACTCTCGTCCAAGGACGACCGTTTGTTCGCCCGCGCTTCACGCTCGCGGTAAGCGAAATTCATAACGGACGCGTCGTGCAAGAGGTATTGCTCCCGCGCCTGCCGGGTCGCGCGGGGGTGGCTGGCGGACGGACGGATAGAAAAGAAGAGGATAGAGCGGCGCCGGTTTCGAGCACGCGCCCTGCTCTATTTCGCTCCCCCACGTAGCGCGACTTCGATTCGTTCTCTCCAGTCGCGTCTCGCTCCGCGAGCAGGCAGCGTGCGCTCTCTTCGCATTTTCTCCTCGTCGTTCCGCACGCGCATGGGAAAAACCGGCGGTTTTTCCGCCGAGCGACTCTCTCCCCGGCCGACGCGACGTTCCAAGTGGGATCCGATCGATGTAATAACGATAATAACAATGATAACGGTGGACGAGGATGGTGTTACGGTAATAAACGAATCCGGGCTCGCGCGTATCGGCTCGCGATACCGGCCGCAGTCGGGAAGATGCAGGGAGCGCGTGCGGAAAGCGGAGTAGATTCTAGTAATTTCACGAGCGAAGGCGTTACTAGACTCGGTGGAAGCGCGGCACGAGACGACGCGTGGGCGACGAGTGTGCATTCCCGCAGCCTCCAATTTCAAGCTCGGCCTTTGCAATTTGTACTCTCCGCGGCACGGCTATCTCTAGCCGTGACACTTCATTCCCACCGACAAAGAGCCGATAATTAATCCGGGCAATATCTCTCTTCCTCCCTCCCTCTCTCTCGATCCCCCTTTGCGGCGTGTCGCGTTACACTAATCCGAGCGGTTGTCCCGTCTCCCGATATCTCGCGGGCCGCCTATTAATACGCGAAGAGGATCATTAGCTCGGCCGCTTCCGGGTGGCATGACTTCTTCTTCTTCTCCGGGGCTCTTCGTCTCTCTCCCTCCTTAAGCTCGCGGTGAGCGCATCTCGCGCGCCGAGAGGATCGCCCACAATTATCGACGACGATCCGACGGTTGGAAACGCGCACGTCCCACGTGCTAAGCAACGCCAGTGTTTCAATAACGCCCCGGCCGACCCCGCCGCCTCCTGCAGCACCTCCGCCGCTCGTTGAAACGCACGCTCTATCTAAAGGCCGAGCGTGTATGTGTGCGTGGACATGCGGGGGCCTCCCGGCCCCTCCAGGTCTCGGGCTGAACTCACATGTGAGATCCGACGATCCAGCGAGCCAGGCCTGGCCTGCCAAGGGAATATTATACTTGGCGATGACGCGTACACGCCACGAGGAGGCTATCTCGCCTCGACGAGAGAAAGAGAAAGAGAGAGAGAGAGGGAGGGAGGACTCGGACGGATGGTGAGACGCGAAGGGGAACAGACATGGGGTGGAGGGGGGGAGAGGGAGGCCAGGGTGCGCCACAAGGATGAGGCAGAAGGTAGAGGATATACGGGCGAAGAACGAGCAAGGGGAATACAGGCGCCGAGGGTTTAATCAGAGAGGGCTATCGACATCAATCTTTCCTCTCGCGCGCGCGGTTTCCAGCGAAGAACGCCGGGATCGTCGGGTGCGGAATCGTCGGAGTTGTTGCCGAAGATCGCGCGCCGTAGATCCGCGGTCGCCGCGCGGTTCGCGCGCGCAACAACACACGCACACCTCGGCTACAATAGAGTTTTATTACGATGAGAATAAGATACCGATAAGGTAGTCGCGAGAAAAAAAGCGCCGTACGGCGAGTCGCGCGACCACGACATTCACCGGGAGGATTGCTGAATCTCTGATATATTTATGATGAAACAGGAGTCTCTTATGATTACCGGCTGGAGGAGAAAGGAAGGGGGGAGGGGGGGAGTAGATAGGTGGCTCCGTACGGCGTTCCCGAGATAGTCGACGACGATCTAAGTATAGGTCGAAAGCGCGTCACGTGCAGGATTAATTTCCCGCATAAGAAAAATAGACAATTCCGCGTAAGAAAAACGCTGACAACCGCTCCGGGAATACCCCGCCTGTTTTCAGACAATTGCCGACGGAAATAGGACCCGTAGGATAAGGTCCAAATTCGGCTGTCCCGGCTGATTGATCGACGGCGGGAAACTGGGTTTTAATTAAAAACGCAAGACATTTATTAAATTATCAATGGGTCCCTTTATATATATCTATATCCTTATATATATATATATATCTCATTCTTTCCCTCTCTCTCCCTTCCTCTCTTTCTTTCCCACTCCAAATATCGCATATCGATCGCGGACACTCTAAATTACGAACCCTTTTAAATTGCTAATGGCTTCATCCTTAAGCAAGATATCGACACGACGGTATCTCTAAATACAACAACGCGGATTCGCGCAAGGAGCAACGGTCGCAACAGCCTATTTCCGTAGTCGCGATGTCCCGATCTCGAAACGTACGATTAATATGTAACGCACGCGAAACCCGTAATCGGTCCGGTTTCGCCTATCGCGAGTTTAAAAGCGACGCGCGGGGATAAAATTACGTGAATCGTTTAATACTTTTCCGAGACTTGGCGATTTCAGTCTCACAACCGAGTGTGATACCTTTACTCGCGAGGTATCCGCCTTCTCGTTCCCGTTCGCGCGAATTCCCGCGGTAAAAAGCGTCGGTGCGAGTCAGATAGCATCGTCAGTCGCGTGGCAAAGGACAAACGTATTTTCCAAGCGTGACACACGCTCCAATAACATTTCTCGACAGAAGGTGACTGTCCTTGAGCCGCTTGCCCGAATGACAGGACAGGACAGAACGGAACAAGGGGGCGAGGCGAGGAGGAGAAGATGGTGAAAGACACGTCGAAAGGGGGCCTCGAAACACAGGCAGTCGAATCATGCGAGCCTCGCCTCCCCTCCCCACCCCTCGCGTTGATATCGCTCTTTGACCTTGTTGAAAAGAAGACAAGAAGAAGCAGAGAGAAGAAAAGAGAAATCTCCCGGAGGAAGCGCGCGAGCGCTCCTCGCCTCTCCTCTCGTCGCTCTCGCGTGTGTCCTCCGCGCGGACAAGTAACGGGCGCGAGAACGAGCGATATCGGATCTAAACATCTGCGAGCACCGCCACCGCCGAGAGAGAGAGCTTCCTGCCGCTCGTAATTCACGTCGACGTAACTTCTAATCACCTGTCGCGCTCTCGCGCATAGAACCGCCCGACCGCTCCACTCCGTACTAATTAGGTTGAATGGCGCTCGCATTAGCGCGCCGCTTGTTATTGACCGATATTAATCCGCGAGATTGAGCTATCCATGACACTTTTCACTCGGTCGCGCACGACGGAGCGCGCGATCTATATGGCCGAAAGGGACAGGGGACGGGCTGGGGAACGGGGGTCTCAATCGCCTCTCACCGTCCAATCCATAAACCGAGAGAGCTACCTCCGTTTTGTACTTCGCTAATTGCCCTTGAGGGGGATCGGTTTCCCAGAGACCAATAAAGAGCCCGTCTCTTTTCTTTGCCCCCTTCCCGCCCTCCC
>NW_014557992.1:254739-273977 GCF_001313825.1 Dinoponera quadriceps | reverse complement strand
CTCCCTCCCTACCGGCCACCTCCCCTCTGTCCCCACCTGACCGTCCCTCCTCTCGATCCGTTCCCCTTGTCCCCTTTCTTTCTCTTACTCTCGGTCTGTCCTTTTCTTTCTCTCTATATCGCTCTCTCCCTCTCCGGTCTCGCAGACCAAATGGGACGGCAGAAGGAGTACCAGCATCGGAGGTAGCGAGAGAGAAAGAGAGAGAGAGAGAGAGAGCAGGCAGCTAGAGTGCCGTTTTATTTTGGCATGCTGCGAGAGGAGAGGAGGATCCTTTTTATTTCTCCCGCAGCACTGGCGGCTACGCTCTTGCTCGCTGTAAGGTATTCTATGATGGTTCGTCGGTTCCAACGGCGCCCCTGCTAAATGGAATACGACCGGAGGCTAGTTGAAAGGAGAAAAGGAGATGACTGCGGTACAACGGGCGAGAGGAAGAGGGAAAGGGAGCGGAGAGGTCGAGGGAGAGAAACGGAGATAGGGACAAAGAGAAGAAGGCGATGAAGGTGGAGACGAAGAAGAGAGACGACGATGACGACGACGACGGTGGGAGAGAAGACCCCGCGTATATAACTCTCCCCCCCGGGTCTCCCCCTTTTGGACTCGTTCCCCGGTCCCTTCCAACCCGGCTACACTTCCTCCTCCCTCCAGGGCCACTCCTGCCCCCATTTCCCCTGGCAATGGGGATTTTTTCGAGAGCTCACCCGAGAGAGGCGGCTCGTAGTCGCCAGGCCGCCGAGCGTGAGCAGACCGACCACTCTCGGGCCGAACCCACACCTACGGCTCGAGGTCGATACACGCTTCTCCGCTTCGCTTTACTTATTCGCTCTGTAAGGGAGGACACGGTATCCGACCGAGCGACGGTGGGCAAACTCGCGCGAGCGCGAACAAACGAGCGACATTGGAGAAAGTTCGGCTCGAGAGGCGAGGAGAGACGAAACGTCGATCGAGCGCGATTATATTCGGCGAGGCGAGTTGGAAAGCGACGAAACATTTCGTACTTCGCGCGACATTTTGATGGTTAAAAATAACTCCCCGACACCGCGGCCCCGCGTTCGTTGGATATAGCCGTGCGGCGACGAAGTTTCACGGAAAGCTGGAATTAGCAGCGTATGAAGATAATTGAAATATACCACGACGACTGTTTCTGGTGAATCTTCGCCCGTTGGCCGCGCAAAGATAGAATTTCCTATCGACGTATCCTACTACTTCGTGAGCCCCGGTGTCACTTTTGCGGGCTCTTCCCCCGCGATACCGTGACGCTCGCGCTGACGCAATCCACCAGATGACTCTCTCGTTCACCGGGTTCGGTTCACACACTCCGTTGTGGCCTGGCGAAGACCATTTAAGGGGAGCGCGCGCGTAAACGTCACCTTTTCTCGCGGTGGTGCGCGCGCATACGCAGTTCCCTTTGCTCCGGCTTTCCGCGCGCTCGAGTCCAGCGCTAGGCACATCTGTACAAGCATACAGCCCACGTCGGCTTTTGTATAAAAGCAAAACAGGAGAGAAGAGCACGAGGCGAGTGAGAGAAGCCAAGAAAGTGGCGTCGGAGGGTGGGGTGGCGGTCGTTGAGCGGGTGGGTCGCGGACGCGAGGCGCGCCGCAGGGGGAACAGCAGCAACGGCGGCAGCAGGAGGAAAGAGAGAGAGGGTGGTATATTGGAAGAAGCAGTAGGAGTCGGCCAGCGGTGGGAGAGAAACGAGACTCTCGGATTGAGAAAGGGAGAAGGTACCGGCCGAGGAAGACTCCCGTACGGGGGGGACAGAGAGTAGAGTTAGAGAGACGGCAGAAGTGGGAGTCAAGAACCCTACAAGGAATTAAGAGCTTATTCGTAACAAGCACCGTGATGAAGATCCTATGCTTCTAGAGAAAGAGAGATAGCGCGGACAGGGAGAGAAAACGGGCCGGCGGAAGACGGAGGAGGGAAGGACGAAACTACCTTCGACTCTCTCCCACACCGAGGATCTTTGGAATACCAATCAACCGGCTAATGCGTTTGGCCATGCGGGCGTCCAATTGCTCTCAACGAGCTGGCCCGCGTCGAACTTTCGATCTTACCGATGTATATATATATATATGTGTGTGTGTGTGTGTATATATATATGTACAGACATATATACACAGAGGACTTCCTCTGATTACGTCGTGGCCGGTTCGATTCGTTAGTACGTCAGATATCCTTCAGATATCCTGAAATATGCTCGGATTCACGTCGTTACTACCACCCCCCCGGGGCAATAGTTGGTGGACGCACACCCACCTACCTCCACCTACCCAGGTATCTCGGCGAGATTAACCCTTCGGATCCCGGTGTCATCCGCAGATCCTCGGAATTTACCCGCTCACCGCGGAGCCGCTCGAGTAATATCACTAATTGAACGACTGATCCTAAGGATTCGAGCGGGCGCGGCTACATTTCAACCGTACGAACTCGTCATCGATCGTCGAAAAGTTACGACACTCCGCGACGCGATCGCCCGATAGAATCTCGGCGGCGCGTGTATCGCGTTTTGTTTCGCCGCTGCGTCTCGGCTGGGAATCGGCGAAACGGGCGAATCGCGCGCGCGCCGACGATCGATCGCCGGATAACATCGGCGGGGCGCTGTTATAGCGCGTCTCCTCGTACGTGAAGAGGCCGTTCTCACCGCTCGCACCGGGAGGTAACTGTCGCATAAACGGCGGGATCACGGGTGCAGTTCGCGCGAGATGATCGGTGTCGCGGAAGCATAACGGGGGTTGCGAGTTACGACGGAGGGCTTAAACTTTTTACCGGTTCAGGAGAGTCAGCGTCTGGGATGTCCTCGCTGCTTTCTCCCCTTCACTCACCCCCTTTCGTCAGTCACCGTCGCCACCTTCGATCTGTTTCCCCGTATTCGAGATCCGCCTCGGAACATCTCACTTTCCCGCTCGAAAAAGCCAACGAGAGAACAACCGTCGCGAAACGAAACGCGAGATTCCGTTCCGCACCTCCCTCCTGCCCCCGGAGAGGGGCTCGGATAGAGCGGAGGATAATATTGGCTGGCAGTGCAGTCTGCAGAGAACGCGAAGGCCGAGGGGAGGGGGCAGGCGGGAGGCTCTTTAAACCGGCGCGGCAGTGAGATTTTATAGGAGTTTATCTTCCGGTGATGGGAATGCTGGATGGGAATGGAGCCGTTCAAAACTGCTGGCGGTTATCGCGGCCAAGGAGACGCGAGGGTGGGGTGGTGTGCACGTGCTGGCTCGCCGGAGAGGAGAAAGGAAGAGGGAAAAAGAACGCGCGGCCGGGGGGGAGGTGAAAACGCGTCGAAACGGGGAAAGAAAGTATTCAAGTCGAGTCGAGCTACACGTGCCAGGTTAACTTCGCGAGCCCTCCGCTCGGAAGTATGCGGGGAACTCCGATTCCTCGCGAGACGGATGGTGTTAACGGTTCGCGCGGATAATCCGTTCNCCCCCCCCCGGCGGAAAAACGAGCGAGGACACGAGCCGGGCGCGATCGGAACTTGTTCATCGGGGAAAGGTTGCTAGCTAGCATTTTCCGATTTTCCGACGAGACCGACTCGAAGCTTCCGTAAGCCGGCAGCCGTAAGTTCTCGGCCGAAGAGAGCGTAGCGAAAATAATCATCTCCGTACGTCGTTGTCAAATAATCATCTCTCATCCACGAGTGATCGAGCCGTCCATTGCGAGAGCCGTCGGGGACGTCTCTTCGACGTCGATGTATTTATTGCCCCACGGCATGCCCATTCAGACCGCAGAAACATCTGCGTGGGATTAGCGCCGGGGCTCAGAGTTATTAACGAGATTAAATATCCAATCAGAAAGTACGGGGAACGAGAGTTCCCCCGTCGGAGGCCGGCGGCCGCGTCTTCGCTCTTCGGCTTTAAGTCATTGACGAGATTCGAGCGGTTCGTAATGAAAGCGGAACTCCGTAACGAAGTCCTACACATTCCTGGTTTAACGAACCATCTCCGAGCGTACGCGCGCACGCCCAAGCGCGGGGGAGTATTCAAGGTCGTCGTTACCGGGTGTTCGCTTTCCTGCGGATCCAGAAACTTTTAACGTCGTCCCGCTCGATCGGAGAGTGAGGAAGCCGGAGAAAGGGGGAGGGTGAGAGGGGGGGAAGTTTGCGAATTATTACGGTCGCTCGCACGTCGGAAAGGCATAAATCGACATTGAACAAAACGCACGAAAGCGATAAAACCGCGTGGAAATGACAACGCGTCCACCCACGCGCTCGCTCTCCGCAATCGCGTGCACACCCTTCCCCCCTCCGTGAGTAATACGAGTTATACTGAAATTACGAGCGACAATTTCTCTTTCTCTCTCTCTCTCTAGTTTCTTTCCTTCGCGTAGGAAAATATAAATCGCTCGTATATTTTTCGGATTTACCGTCCAGAGCGGGGATCGTCTTAAGCGATGCGAGACACGCGAGGGGATTCCGCTCGGACTAATTTTCAGGATGTTATCGGCAGAGGTTGGACACCTCGACGAAGGAAAAAGCTCGGGGACTCGAGCGCGAATGAACCATATAACCCCACGACAAGCTCGCGGTGCACGGTAGCCGCGTGTTTTCAACGTTGCCGCGAAAGACGAATGACTCGACAAGTCCGCCGCGCGAGTTATCGAGAAATCCGATCAAACTCGGCGATTATCCCGATAACGCGCGCGCGCGCGCTCTCGTTGCGCTCATAATTCGCCCCGCTTGTAAAAGCGGAGCTCGCGCGCGGACCCCCTCGTCGAAGAAAGGCACCGGTGCGTGACTTGCATCCGGTACCCGAGGTGTGCCGGAAAGAAATGACGACGGCGCGGACGAGCGTCGGCGTTTATATTTAAACCGCCGCGGACTCGTCGGAGTCGCCGTGTCGACTGACGCGCCACGTAAGACGCGCACACGCTCTCGCACGGAACGGCCAGATAACCCACGTGACCTTTTCCTCCCTTGCACCTCGCCGCCGCCGCCGCCGCCGCTACGCCGATGCGTCGGCGTGCACGCGGTGCCCCTGCGCGCCGCGCCGCGTCGGCGAGAGTATCGCACGGACAAAAGGTAGGGGTGAAAGAGACGATTGACACAACGTGCGGAGGGGGGGTCCAGGGGGGTGGTGATCCGCGCCGGGTCAAACGGAGAAAAAGACGCGCAGGGGTAGCGCAGCGCCCATGCTGCTAGTGACGGCTTTCGAACGCGCGCGCGTCATGTCCGGCCTGGCAAGGTGGGACCCCACTTCGACCGAGACATCGCTCTTCCGCGAGCGGTGCAGTTCTGTGGAGACAGCTGGTGCCGGAAGTAGAAGGAAAGAAGAAAAAAAGAAAACATGGTGGAACGAAAGAAAGGTAAAGAGATCCCCCGATCGACTTGAAATTAACTCGGCAATCCGCCTCGCCGTTTAACCCTGGAGTGATCGCGCACCTAAATGTGACAAGAGTATATCGTGCAAGTCGACAAGTGTACTTTATTTTTAATTTACATCTTTGGCAAAAAGATCGCTTTAGGAAGTAATTAAGAGGATGGTGGGTATTATGGCCCCTCTCAATATCTCCGCTGTCAGGCGGCGAATTCTAGCGACATGAATACACAATAGCCTTGAAAATAAACCTGAGTGTATCGTCGCACAAATATATGTACATTCGAGTGTTTCGTTATTTAGCATCTCATTCGACTGTACAGTGTAGTGGACGGTAAAGTTATTACACATTTGTTACACATTTTTATATGAGTTTCCCAACGTATCTCGTATCCAATATGAGAATGTATCTCCTGAGAATAACTAAGAAACAAATTCTCTTATTGGACGCGAGATGCGTTGCGAAACTAAAAAAAAAGTGTAGCAACCTTTCGGCCCCCCCACCACCGTACGCATTTCGAGTTGCGCAAAATTAAACAATAGCATAGCATTTTACCACCATGATCCCTTAAGAGTGCTAATATGACTTTTCTCTCGAGGTTTTCACGCCGAAGTAGTTATCCGATAAGTCTATTCTAATCTATAGCTCCCTGTTGTATATTTCTGTCTGGATTGCACTGCTGCCTTTCTGATAGATTGTATTTTCTGACAAGTAACTCAGTATTTGCATTAAAAATTCATGGTTATATTCATTGTTTTACCCCTTCTAAGAATTTATTTTGAGTAAATATATAATTTTTCACCCAAAACGATGTGTTATTTTAAACGAAAAACTTTTTAAAATCTATTTTAGTTGAGGGCTACATTACCATCCCTGTTTTTCTCCAATCCATTATGCAGTGTCGCCACATTTTTTATAAATAACGTCCTAAGTAATAAATATTTCATAACTTTGAGTGTTGAATCGATAAAACAAACACTTTAACGTATGTAATCGTTCAGTTCTCAATTAAAAATATTGATTGTTGACAAAGTTATTGGGCAAAATATAAATGGGGACCACAATACCATCTTTTCCGCTAATATTTATTTCCACGGGAGCATAATAGTCATAAAAAATCTTATTTAAGACGGACGAGAGCAGATTCCTAATTGACAGATACAGGGAGGCGCAAAATGAATGTTTGTGTGCGTATTTCTCGAAAACTAGATAACAATAATGATGGTAATGATAAAAATGCATTTTAATGCGCACGGATGACACCTGTCGACGCGAGAGTTGCGTTAAAGACCGGCGGTGAAGCCGGTGGTAAAACCGATCGCGAAAACGTAAGGTGGCGAGGCTCGAAGGAAATTCAGCGAATCCACCGATTATTACCAATCGATCACTGCCACCCGATAATTTATTATTCATTTCAACGCGGCGGAGCCTCCGTAATGTGCGAGTGCCAATTCGCCGAGAGTAGTTAACCGCTTAACTTTTACCGCTCGCGCTCTTCCACATGCCATCCGTTTAGCTCGGTTTCGCCTAGGCAGTGCATCGGGTGTAGATCGTCCTACTCTCGGCCGTAGTGGCGAACGGTGAATCAAACGGTAAAGCCACGGTGAAGTCATACCCCGGAGAAGCTATAGCGGCCGGGCACAAGAGTAATCGCTTCCTGGAGACCGCGAGAAATTAGCGGGGAATTAAAACGCGGCTCTCGTTCTCTCGAACGGGAGACTCGAGACGGGCGCGTGCGCGACTTCTATCCGGCGTACCGATGGGGCTTCATCATCCGTAGAGGGAGGTGTCTCGGGACGTAGCGTAACGAAGGGTGCGCGCGCGAGTCAACTTTAGAACTCGCGAGGAACACGAGAAAGCTATAGGCGGTTGGGCATAAGAGTAATTGCTTCCTGGAGAACGCGCGAGAGAGAGAATTGGCGGAGTCGAGCGAGACGGGCGGACGCTGGGAGCGAGTATGTGGGTGAACCTCCGGGCGCGTTTATAAGTTAAAATAAAAGTTCGCGGAGAGCTCGCGGAGTCGCGTCACCGCATTGAAATTGCCGCGAGTCGGGGGGGGGAGGGAGGGAAGGGGAGTTCGGAGACCAACGTCGCGAACGAGTATCAATGCGTTCGAATGAATATGCGAGGTTCCGACGAGAAGGTGCTCGTTATAAAGCGACGTCGTGCGAATAATCATACTGAATATTCATTGTCTCGCGTATCGCTTGCACGCGCGCGCGCGCTCGCCAGTATGGCGCGCACCGAGTTCTCACTCGATGTCCCATCCGATCTCTCCGGCCTCTCGCGCGCTCTTCATCGATCTCGCGTGGACGTTCGGCATCGCCTTCTCTTCCTCCCCTCCCCGGTCGCCGGGGAAATCGATATGACGAGCGCGAAACGACGTTTGCTGTTAACGGAAGCAGCTTTAGAGAAGGCGATGCACGCGCGCGAAAGTATCGGCGACGGACTCGGCCGACGGCGAGGGGTATCGACGCCATCGCTACCGGCGATACCTACGATAAATACACGGGGGTACGTGGCGCGAGGGGGTGGATGACGCACGGGGGATGAAGACCGAGCGAGGGGAGGCGACGTACGTACGTACGTACGTATGTACAGCGTGTGGAGGCCGAAACTCAATGAACTGCTATCGATTAGCTGCTCATT
This sequence comes from Dinoponera quadriceps, assembly GCF_001313825.1. Classification (NCBI taxonomy): domain Eukaryota; kingdom Metazoa; phylum Arthropoda; class Insecta; order Hymenoptera; family Formicidae; genus Dinoponera; species Dinoponera quadriceps. The sequence continues at coordinate 266,018 of NW_014557992.1, read as the reverse complement.
TCGCGCCGTGTTCGTGCGATGGACTCGTTAAACGATTCGGCCGCCTCCTCCTCCTGCTCGTCCAACCTTTCCCGCCACCCTCCCCCGCTCATCCTCCGCCACCTCCAACACCAACGCGACGCCGCCTCGTCCCGCCGCCCGATGTTCTTTTTTTTTTCCATCGCGCGCGCGCCACCGCGTCATCCCGCGGGGGTAGTAAAGCGAGTCACCGGGGTAGTAGGTCACTCGGGATTTTCGAAACGGAAGACGAGGATGCGTGCTCGCTCGAGTTTCCACGGGAAAGCGAACGGCGGGGTCGGACGGGGGAGGTTCCGCAAAGTCCTCCGCGCGAGTGATCTTTTCAGCGCGCCCGGAGGGGACTCTAATGACATCCTCGATGGACCGGATCGAGCTACCAAATAACGAGAGACGGTTGTTCCCCCCCTTCCGAGAGGGGGAGTGAAAGGGCAGAGATAAAGAACTGCCGCTGTAACGAAAGGTATTTCCAACGAGTCAATTTGGCGAAATAACACGAGGGATATTGTAACGAGGCGACGCGATACGGAAATGACGGCGATATTTCCTCCAGTCCGGATTCCAGCGCGGGAAAGAGGGGAAGAGAGAGAGAGAGAGAGAGGTTATCTACTCGCGTATACACACAGAGATACACACACACAGAGGTGCATTTCTGCCGCGTGCGACACGCGTAGTAAAAAGAAGACCTTGATCCGGAGGCTTCCGTTTACAATAATACTTCACAGCGGGGACAAGTTCGAGATCATCTCTCGCGGGTGCGCGCGTGCAAGAGAAAGAGATAGTTAGACAGAGACAGAGCGAGGAGGGCTGCGCGGGGAAAAGAGAGAGAGAGAGCGCGCGTGTTCAGCGGAACAGGAAATTTACGTGAATCGCGGCCCGATTTAACGAGCGATCGTGTTCGATTTGGCGCGCGTCCAATCGTCGGCGGCGCTTAGAGAGCGCGACGCGAAGGAGCCGGCGACGTGGCTCGAGCAGCGAGAGAAGGGAGACGAGGGGCGGGAGGAGGCGAGAGACGAAGAGAAGAACACACGCGGGTGCGTGTGGAAAGGTACGTTGTACTCAAACAAAGTGAGATATAATTAGACGGTAGACGGGGTACGCGCGGCGCGGGAGCGCGATCGTGCGCGCCTCTCGCTCCTGCGGGACTCCACGTGTGAAAGTCTCGCGGCCGCACCTCGGTCGTCGCTAAAAAGATCTCCCGCGCGGCGAAGTAATTGACTTTCTAGGGGAGGAGGCGTCCTCTTCGCGCCTCGCGACGTCTCTCACGTGCGCGTCGGAACGGTCGCCGAAATAGAACATCGCACGGGCGCGTCCGCCTCTTCGACAGCGGCTCCCTCGACGAAAAGGAAAGAGAGAGAGAGGGTGAGGAAGAGGGTGGAGGGGGGAGGGGGGAGAAAGCGAGATAAAGAAAGGAAGAAAGAAAGACGAGTCCCTCGTTTTGTTCTCCTCCGTGCGACTTCCTCTCCGTCACCGGCTGCGACCGGGCTTGGTCGTTCGGATACGGGAACAAAGAGTTTGATAATAATTGAGACGATACGGGCGGAGATTGCCGTGATCTATTCCCCAATTTACTAAATCCACATTTTCCGCGATACGCGGGGATATATCAATTTTACGAGCTCGAAATGCGCGCACACACACGCGCGCGCGTACCGGGATTAATGACGCGGGTTTCGATTTGATCGCGCGCGCGCAGCCGGTTTCGCCCCGCGATAATTGGTAGGAATAAACCGGGAAGTTGGAGGGGGGAGAGCGCGTTTTTACGCGTCCGCACGCGCGCAAATAAATATGCCGATATCGCGTTACGTTAGCGTTAACGTTGGAGCGCGCGCGCACGGCTTCCTGGCACAGATTCGGTCCACCTTGAAAGCCGAGCTCAGCCGAGCTGAGCTGGCGGAAAAAGCCCTCGCTCGTACGTGCAGCTCTCTCTCGAACTCGCGGAAAAAGGTCTGCGCCGTCGTGCGGGGAGCACCCACCCCCCCGTATCAACCAGACGCGGCACCTCCGCGCCCGCCTCTCTCTCTCTCTCTCTGAGAGAGCCCGTAAATAATGAAGGCGATTAAGCGTAATATAGGATACACATAGGCGTGCCGTAATACGGTCCGAAAGGGTACGACGTTTCTGGTATCGCGTCCCCGACCCCTCCTGGTCATGGAAATAGACCTTAGTCGGAGAAGCGGCGCGTGTGCCAACCCTCCGGCGGTCTCACGGGCGCATACAGCGGCACTGTCGCAGGAAGAATAAGAAGTAAAACGGCCGATCGAACGGGGAACTCGGAGTTTCTTTCTTCGCGCGACGCACGGGTGCGCGCACGCGCTCTCGCCGACGGATCCGCTCACTCTCGCGCTTCTCGTTCGATTTTCCGCGGGGGTGATAGAATGATCTGTCTCCCGTGGAATTGTGTGTACGTGCGAAACACCCCGAGCGGCTTTATTAAATTACTTTTACACTCACGTGCGCGTGTGTGAGTTTGCGAAGGTTAAAAGCACACAGGTGCGCACGATGCGCGCACACCCTCCGGTGAAATCGTTCGGCATCGACGAAGTCGCCGCCGTGATTTGAGTAAAAACGCGGGACTCGGCGGTCGAAGTTCGTCTCGACTTCGCGGCGCGCGATCGCCAGGATCGCCAGGATCGCGGAATTCGGTCCGAGTTGATCGAAGAGTAGACGCGCGGAGGTAGGTTGGTAGGAAGCGCGTCGTCGGTTTTTGTTCGCGCTCTGAGAGACCGGCATCCGACCTCATTTCCACACGGGGTTTCACAGGCCGGCCGCTTCCGCTCTCGGATCATCGGCTTTTGCCAAGAATCCGCCTCTGCCCCGCGCGAATGAGAGCCGCTGCAGACGCGAGACTCATTGTCAGAGGTCTTGGCAACTTCTGGAGAGTGGGCGTCGTCGTCGTCAGCTACGGCGGAGCGTCTGTCGGGTAGCTCGGTACTTTTCGTACGGTCATCGTCCCGCCTGTGTGCGTGAATGCGCACGTCCTCACGTACGGGCGCACACAGGCGCGCACGCACCCGCGACTTGCGAACGGACGCGTCTACCTACGTGCATCCCGTGCGTCGTGTTGCAACGAGCGGACCCGTTACGGAGATACCTTAACGCGGTATCTCGCACTTGAGTCTCCCTCCTCCTCCTCATATCCTCTACCCCCCTCCTCTCTCTTTCTCTCCGTCTGTCCCCTCTGGGAACGTGCATGTGTGCGTGCACGATAACGTGTATTCCGTACGCGGAGTAATATCGGCAACGCGAGTACGATTGTTGGCAGATCGACACCGCCGACGTCCTGTGTATTCTACGCGCCGATGCACCCACACACGCGCGACACCGGCCTCGACGCCACAAAGTACACACACACACACACGGTTTGGCTTCGGATCCCGTGCACGGCGCGTATCGATCTCCCGCGTAGAACGGTCTATCGGGAGCGAGGCTGAAGCCGCTCGAAAACAAAAAGGAGAGAGGAGAAAGAGAGGAAAAAATATCCACGGGACGCTCCGGGGAAAATCGACGACGAGCGTCGCGGCGACTTACGTGCGAGATCGCTGAGGTAAGCGGAGGATTCGCGGATTTACGCGGGGAAGAAGAGCCTTCTCGCATCATCGAGCCGCCGGCGGGAAGTTCGAGCGCGCGTCGCGAGTGTATCATCATCCGTTAATCGAACGCAGGCGGTCTCTTACGTAAGCAGGCTCGGCGTGGAAGGACTGGACACGGTCAATAAGTTGATTTTCGCTGAGGCTAGGTAATTCCACGTGCACGCGGAGGAGGAAGAGAGAGGATGCGCACGAAAGCGCGGCGAGGAGGTTGCGTAGCGAATGCGTCTTAACTATACCCTCGCATACGCGATGGCTTTTAATGCGGCGTTGATTTTTTCCCGCCTGTCCCACGTAGTGCGAATTAATCCCCACTCGACGTCGCGATCTGAATGCGAAATTGTGCTCGAAGGTGATGATCCGCGTGTTCTCTTTCTTTCTCTCCTTCTCTCTCTCTCTCTCATCTCGGTCTGCGAAGAACGGCGCGTGTCGAAATTCCTCGCACCTGCCGATTCTAATATCGAATTACTCGCGGACGAAAATACCGATGCGCTCTTCTTCGAAAAGAGAGGGAAGGAGGGGGAAGGAGTGGGATAGAAAAGGAAAAGAAAAGCGAGGGGAATACTTTCACTCTCCTCGCGAATCCGGCCCGTGAATCACGCATGTACGATGTTTCGTTATCGCCGGATTCTCAGCTCGTTCGGTGCTCGAAAAATCCCCGGCGAACCGCGCGTGTGATGCTAAGTTAGTACGTGCTTGAAAAGCCTAATCATCCGAGGCAAGCGCGACATAAACGCTGAATGATGACGCTCCACCATGTTGTTGCACCCACACCTCGAACGCGCATGTGTGTACGGGCGCATGCGAGATATTGGGCAATGCGAGTACTTGGCTCTTGGGAAACTCGTCGTGACATTTTACGGACGGTCTATGAAGTAATCGTAATCGCCCGGTCTCCCGGAGCCGATCGATCGGTCCGATTTTATCGCAACAAGAATCAACACTTTCCAGCCGCTCCTCCCCCGGGAGAAGATAAACCGGAGTGCCGGCGAAACGGCGGAAACAAATCCACGAAGGACGGTCGCTAACGCGGAGGCGAGAGATCAAGCTTTTCTCCCCGCGGAGGCGTAAAGCGTCTTCCTGTCCTTCCATCGAGTTCGGCCCCGAAATTAATCACGAGCGAAAATCGTATCCGACGATAAATCCTCTCGCGTCGCGGAGTGGCGCCGGTAAAAAGCGGTACAGCGAATCGCTCGAGTTACACGGTTCAAGTTGGCCGACGTTGATGAAATCGGCCAATAGTCAATGGCAATGCCGGGACCTTAGGGGCCGAACGGACTAGCGGGAACGGAAGTCCAGCGGAAATCAAGATGACTGGCGGATGCACCAAATTGTGGACGAAGCGGCGCCGTTTCCTCCATAAATCACCGCGCAGCAGGTACGGTTAGACAAAACGCGCGTAATCTGGAATCGACGGTCACGCGACGAACCACTCGGGCCTCTTCGGGAGTCAAGATGGTCCGGTATGAAAAAGAGGAGACGAAGAAGGAAAAGAAGAAGGAGAGCTCGTAGAACTTGTTATAATCGTAGAGTCGTCCGTTCTACTTTATACTCGCCCGATTACGATGCGACGCGAAGATATATACACGCTGCTCTAATTCAGCGAACAACTTCTGTCGTCAATCGCGACAGAGCAGAGTGTTCTCACAGCCCATCGAGTGATATTTTTAATACAAAGATGCGCGCAAACCGCCTATGGCGGCATCAAAGAGCCAAAGTGTCGGTCGTCCTCCTTGACCGCGTATACCCCCGCGAGCTACTCCGTTCCGGCTGCGACGTCGAAGTTCAAAGTCGTAGATTTCAATTAACCGCGGCCGCCCGTTGCCGACCTCATTCTCTCTCTCCCTCTAGGCGCAACGGCGCATCTCAAACGCAACGGTATGCATCAACGTCCGATGTCCGCCGTAGGGTTGTTGCTGCTGCAGTCCCGGCAGCGCGCGCACGATACATAATCGAAATGCAAAACGGGGTGCGTCTCTAGATCGATGATATTAGGCGTGATAAGTTATCTCCGGCTCGCCCGGTAATAACGGCACCGCGGGAACGTGATTGATGCACTCGCGCCGGTAAGATACCAGCGAGGAAACATTTGGCAAATCCGCTTCATTTCGACGAGCTTTGAACATATTGGACACGTGTTCGTTTTTCATGCATCTGCCTTCTCGCACGTTTTGAAACAGCCCCTCGAAGGTAATTCGACGGAATTCACCGTGTGCGAGTATCTTTGAAGTCGCGGAGGTGTACGAGAAAATGTTTCATGTGAAAACTTTTTGCGAATCTAATATGTTTTGTAATTCTGCACATACGGCTTCTTCAAAATATCACATTTTTTCGCGCACCCTCACCCGCTATTATTCTTACAAACGTAACATTTTTGCAAGGACAGGTGCTAAAGACAATTTTACTTTTATGATCAAATTCATCCATCCGTCATCGTCAATAAGACTATTTGAAAATCTACTATCAAAATCTAAAATCACATATTAAGCATGTGAGTTGCAAGCGTCGCGCTGTAAGTATGCAATGCGTCCGTCATATTTCTATACGTGGTACTTCGCACAGGCGCGATGCATCTTTACAGCGTGTCGCACATAGCACGATGTGATATAACATATTCAAAGTTCGTCAAAAGATGAGAGACCCTTGCGAACATTTCTTTATCAATAGCGATATAAGTTTGATCGTTCGTTAAGAAGAAGGATTATACCAACAGCGTTATTATCTGTCCTCGTCATCCATCACTGTTATGCGAATACCGCCATTATTATTATAATATGTAAATCTATATAAATATCTGAAATGTATGATAATAATATGTAGTATTGTAATTTAGCTTCTTCAAAATGACTGTGTAGGATATCATATAATATTACTTGTGATAATATTTATGTAAACATTGTAAAACGCTGTGTAACGATTGTAAAACATTGTTAACAATGTAAATGTAATATTATATATATCGTAATATATAACACTATATATTATTGTAACACGTAACCGTATATTCCATAAATATGTCTTTTTTATTATTCAAACATATCCACATCTTGACTATTGTCTTCCTCGTTTTAACCTTCTTCCTAAAATATATACGGGATATTCAAGCGTCTAACTCGTCATTCTATCGAGTTCTATTGAAAATTCGGAAAATTTTCAATCAAATAACACAAGCCAGATAGTCAAAAATTAATTTTTAAACAAGTAGAACAAATTAGCGATAATTGAGACAGCCGAAAATTAATTTCCAACGAGTAGTATATAAGTCAACTATATAGGTCATACGGCCGAAAAATAATTTCCGAGCAAGTAGGATGAGTCAATGATAATTCAGACTGTCTAAAATTAATTTTTCAATAGTACGGCTCAATTATAAATTAGACAAACTTGGATCGTGACAGTTATTACGGATAAATCTTTAAATAGAATCTATAACGCTAGCTAGAATATCTAAAATTTCAAAATTAATTAATTTACGTTATATATTACGTTAATAGTATTACAGTATGTCATACGTGAACGAGTTTGGCGTAAAAATTTTTAAGTATATTAAAGTAATAATGAGATGAGGGATATGTTGAATTGTACAAAACAAATACATCGGTATGGAGTATAGAATACACCATACGATTTCTTTATATAATCGCAAAGTGCGCGACGTAATCGTTATTATCGAATTAAGCCGACGCGAATACCGATGATCTTACCAAAAGCTATAAGCTCAGCAAAAGGAAGAGAAGAAGGAGAAATAAAAAGATAGTACAGCCCTGAAGAAGACTGATGGGGTTCATGCGCTTGTGCGATGATTTTACGATCGCGATCAAATTGGAAATTGCATTTCGTCACGAGTGACTTTTATTCCCGAGAATAGTCGGAATCACCAACGAGAAAGAGAGAGAGGGAGGGGAAGAGGGGGGGGGGGGAGATAGCGGCGATAATTCGTAAAATTATTTTAATCTCAAAATTACACCGCGGATAAATCGGTCCCGAATCTCGGCGAGTGATTGCGACTGATAGTGATTACGGCGATCGATCATGAAGCCGCGGGAGAGCAGGCTGCGCAGGAGGAGGGGAGGTCGGGGGAGGAGGTTGTGGAGCGGGCGAATTACTATGCTACGCCCTTCTGGATAATTGAGTACCTGTCCGATACTCCGTGCGCGAGACTTACGCGGATAGGTGGTAAAATTCAGCATAAAAATCCCCCCTCTCTCTCTCTCCCGCTCCCCCTCCCTCGCTCAAATCACGCCCTATGACCGTGCACGCCGATATTACGGGGCATTACCATAACTGCCGCTGCATTATGGCAATTTTCAATTTTGCCGCGCTCTCGATCGACCCTCCTAAATGACTTCACTGCTACCATGCGGCGGGGGAAAAACCCGACGGACGCAAACATGCGCGAGCTCGTCGACGTGACGGAAGAGGAGAAGCAGGATGAGGAGGAAGATGAGGAGGGGCAGAGGGGGGGAGGGAGGTCATCGGGAAATCCGCGCTCGGATAGATCGAACACGCGAGTGTGTGTATGTGCGAGAGTGTACACGAGAGCGGAGAGAGAGAGAGAGAGAGATGATTAAACGTTGACGCATCGCGCGGACGCGAAATTTCGTTATTCTCGGATCTCGATAAATAAATCAATTACGTGTACTCTGGTTACCTGTGCGTTGAAAGCGCGACACGTTACCATAGCCGTGTGTGAAGGTTCCGCCGGACTTACCTGGAAGAGAGAAAAAAGCGCACGCATTAGACGGAGATGATTGAATTGGCCGCGCGATATGACAGTCATGAAATACTCCTCCACGCGCGATTACACGGTCCCTTTGAGCGAGGGCCCCGGCAAAAAGTTCGCGCGGGGATCGACGTTTTTACGATCGATTAGATCGATTAGACGGAGTGAACGTAGAACGGGCCCGTGGCGATTGGACACGGCGGTTTTATCGTGAGATCGGACTCGCGCGCGCGCGGTCGCTCCTAAGTATCCGCGGTAACGGTGCGAGATCGACGGGATTCCTTCACGAAAGTAACGGCGGAGAGAAGGGCGGCAACGGCGCGAAAGGTCTCTCCTCGTCTCGGGTGTTCCTTCCCGGGAGAATGAAATTCTATCGTCTGGATACATCTTCCTCCGCGTTTGCCCGTACGAATGCACGCGGAATCCGAAATTCGTCGGCCGTCACTCGGGATCCCGTGACGACTCGCGTTTAAAAAGAGAGAGAGAGAGAGAGAGATGGAGGGGAGGAGGGGAGGAAAATAACGGGATCGACACGCGAGATATCTCGGGCTCGCGCACTGTAACAACGCGAGCTACACGCGAGAAAAGAGACGAAGGCTTCGCGCCCTTTCGCGCTCACCACGTAATCTTCTCGTCCTCGTCATTTAGAATCCCGAACTAGCCGATGTCAACAGCCGACCCCGCGGTTTTCCCGCTCGCGATTCACCCTTCTTCGCGTCGTCACCTCCCCCCTCGCATTTTAATTAGCACAGTCGTATAAACGGCGCGCGCGCGATCAAACGGCGAGAGTAATACTCCTTCGCGGTGTCTCGCGACGCTCTTATTTTTCTCGGCCTCGCTCCGCCGCCACCCCGTCTCCCGTCGGCCGCCTCTTCGCTTCGCTCCCCGCCCGCAGCCCCCGCGTTCCCTCAAAGGACCATCCACTGGCTTCCAACTCCGACCTTATTTCCATGGTCGCCGTCGCGTCGCATCGAGTCGCCTCGCGTCTCGTTCCTGCGAGGGAGGAGAGACCGAGAGACTCTTCCAGGAACGTTACCTCTGACATTCGCGAAACGAAATGCGCGACGCGACGCCGAGCGAGAGGGAGAAAAAGAGAGAGAGAAAGAGAGAGAGAGAACGCGCCGGCAAGCTGCCGCTGGCATCGTAACGTTAAACCGACTCTCGATGGAATTGCACGTTGCGCGCTCGCTCGCATCTCGCGCGTCCGCGCACTCTACCCAAGTAAGGCTTCGACGAGCGCAAAAGTTCGCCGAGAGTCATCTCGCGCGAACATACCTCCCTCCCTCCCCCCCCTCACCGTGTCACGTAGCGCGTACCGGTGCGCGCGTCCCGATGCATCGCGCACCACTCGAAAATCATTTGCAAACGGCATTTTCATGCAGCCGCGTGGGCGGCGGGCTTTTGTTACCTCGGTGCAATGACCCGCGAACAATATTAATTCCCCTCTTCCCCCCACGTCCCACCCTTTGCCGCCCCCATACACCCCGCTCGCCCCCGTCCGCCAAGGGGGAGCGCAATATTTTACATTCTCTATTGACAAGAGCCCGCGCTGGATTTCGATGATTTTACTCCCCCCCCTAGCCGGCCGTCCCTCTCGACCAAACCCCCTACGCGCCGACCATGCAAGGTAATACCGTCAGCGGAGGAAGAGCATTCGATAAAATGAATTATGGATTTTAATATCGAATTTCTAAGAGTCCCTCGCGCTTTCGTCGCCGTCGTCGCCGCTGACGGAACTTTTTCGACAAGTCTCGCGGACGGAGAGAGTTCAACGATCATTATCCCGATCGCCTAATTAGAGGAGTGTGCATATAGTTAAAGAAACGGGAGGGAAGAGGAGACGCCTGAAATCTCAGGCGTTTCAATTGCGCTCCGCACGACTGCAATTCGTAACGATCGCAAAGGCGCATCCGGCGAAATGACTTATGGACTTTAATATCGGCTCCCCAAGAGCGCCGCCGTTCTCTCGCGCTGCCGAGTCGTCGCGGAAAATAAGTATAACATCCGAGTATTATATTTCCGCGAGTGCCGGTATATCGCCCCCCCCCCTTCCCTCCCCAACCCTCCCACTCCACTTCACTCGATTTCCTTTAATTTCAGTTCCATTTATTTAAAAGATCTTTCAAATCACGCTGATAGAAAATGATGATTAGTTTCGACGCCAAACGTACCTTTCTTTCACTTTAATTACGAAAATAATCGGGAGAAGCATTTTTTCCGATAAGTGTTACTAAAGTATCGGTGATAATAACTTTACACGCATGTTGGCGCCGAAAATACCTCGCGATTTACTGTCAGTGTGCATACAAAGGCAAGACTAACGATCAATTTGAAGCCGATAATAATGAATAAGCGTGTGTATGTGTGGAACCTACCGATAATTATTTACAAGATTATTGAATTCCACGGTAAGCTGAAAAATTCGAATACACCTAATCTCGGCAGATACCAACACGTAGTCGCGCAACACAACGAGCCGATCATGACGTTACCTGTCGAGTCCCATTCACGCAATTAGTTCGGGATTACCGGCGATTCGGTGATACAGAGGCTTCAGTTCTCGATTATTAGGAACGAGCGATAAACACGATAACGTAACCCGCCGTTCTCTCTCCGTGTGCCGCGAATTACGTGTGCACGCACGCGCACTCGGACATCTCTTTCTCTCTTTCCTTCTCGTTGCGAATTGCTCGCGCAATGAATAACCATTACTTAAGTGCGAACAATACCGGTGACCCAACCCAGAGCCGCACGCAACCGAACGCGCAGTTTACACGCGCGTATGCAAATACGGACGCGGCGCAGCGAGGGAGAACGAATCAGCTCGAGGAGAGGCACACCCGACGAAACGTCCTCGTCGCGCACCGACGTCGGCCGCGCACGCGATCATCCTCTCGATCCAATTAGCGCCCGGTCTTTGAGCACGAATGCGGAATTAATGACAGATTTCG
>NW_014557992.1:231240-254700 GCF_001313825.1 Dinoponera quadriceps | reverse complement strand
CGGATTCGCCGGGGGGGGGGGGGGGGGAATTTCGAGAGATCGAAAGGAGGAGGAAGTATCTACCGCGAGGAGGGCCGTGCGCGACAACGAAGCGTCGCTCTCCACACGTACTCCCTTTAATAACCTGGAAACCTGAAAACTCCCTCGGGTCTTCGTCGCACATCTAGGCGGGGAGATCGGTCGAGGGTGAGAGAGAGGGAGAGGAGCGACTCTAAGAATTCAATTAACGGTAATTATACCGACGACCTACCCCCCCTCGGCTCTCGTTACTTTTCCCGACGCTCTTTTCCCAACCCGCGACGGCGTCCCACGCCCCCTCCCTTTCTTCCCAGCCCGACTGTCGACTACTCCGGTCGCAGCAGCTGCAGGTGCACTCGCATGTGCAAAAGACGCGAACGAGTCCCTGCCAGAAAGTTTGCGCCAAGTCCCATTTAGGGTGGCTGAAACCTTTCCGCCTCTTCCGCGCGCCTCGTCCCTTTTCCCACCAGCTCTTTCCCACTTTCCCCCTCGCTTCTTTCAAGCCACCGCGAAAAGGGGGCTTGCATTTAATGCCCGACGGGTGGGTCCTTAAGAATTGGCCGCGGCGTTCGTGAGTATACCGGCGACCGGCTAATTGTGTGTCCGTAGAGTTTTCGGGGGTTGCGGCGGCGGGGTCGCTTTTATGGCCGTGCTTGGATAAGGGGCGTCGGCGGGTCCTGCCAAATCCGGCGTTAGCCCACCCAGGTCTATAGGTGTTCCCAAATCCTCTTTGCATCCGGCATGACGCAACGGGGAAGGGCTGCAACGCGGACTCTCGGCTCCGCCGGGGAACTCCGCCTCGAACGAGTATTTAACATCCGCTTGGCGCGCTTTCAAGACGACGTTCGTCGGCGCGCTCTCGCAGAGACGGCGGCGCCAAATAAAATTTGACTTTGGACGGCGATTTTTTCCCCCGTTTCTTCTCTTTTTCCGCCTCCTTTTCCGAACGAAGCTCTCGCCGATCTCGCGGTCGCGCTTATTGCGACATCGCATTCGCGGAAATCGCGCGAAGAAATTCAACACTAAGTAAACAATATAAATAAATAACAGTAAAAATAGAGCAGAACGAAGATGCAAAGTGTACAAGTGTACACGTGTTAATGTGTATATTCAACCACGAAGAGATAACCTTCGGAGCCGTAAGAGAGTCGAGGACGTGTGGAATTTATTTAATTTGAGGTGTGACGCTTGTCCTCGAAGTATGACAACCGTCTTGAAAGCGTCGTGACGCCTTCCGGAGCCCGCGGACGAGAATACGCCAGATGCGGCGCGAAGTCGCGACTGCGTCGGACATTGGACGACCGGGAATTCGATGGCAAATTAAATCACCACCGGTAGGACATTCGTTCTTCCCTTCAAATTTTCGGATGACACGCGCGTCACGGAGACGATGGAAGCGAATATTTCCAGAATTGATCGGGAGCATTCGCAGAATACATCGATATTGCGGAGAATTACAAGGAGCGATGCCGTCCACGTTTCCAGGATACACCGATCACATTATCGTTCTTTCGCGTAAGATAGTCGCGCGTAACGTCTTTCGCAAAGACGCTAACGCGATTATGAATATGAATAGGAATATAAATGTCGCGATTAATCGCGCTCGACCGCGCTCGGCTGCTCCTTAAGAGCCCGCGTTCGGATCGGATACGCGCTTTTGACGACCCGTTGCCCTTTTTTTCCCGCTACCGCCGCCTGCGTTTTTTTCGTTTTAGTTACGCAATTTTAGCGTGGCGCGCCCGCCCGCACGTCGGTATGCAGTCGGACGTACATATGTCGGATGAACGGGCAGTTATCGCCGGTAAATTTCAACGCGCGCGATATGTAATATCAATTAAAGCGCGCAGCCATAACTATGCTGCGAGGGGGAAGCCCGTGTCGAAATACCGTAGCGAATATTTTCCAATTCTGCGCAGCTGGGAAAAAATCACGAGAGGCGAACGTGAGAGAGGGGGAGGGTGGGAGAGAGAGAGAGAGAGAGAAATGCGGCCGTTTTTATTGAGTTTGCAAAAAACATATTCGTTTTCCGCGTACTTCCGCGAACACCTTCCGCTTTTTTTTTCTCCCTCCGCCTCCCATCCGTCCCTTCACCCGCCTCACCCTTTCTCACTCCCTCCCTCTCAAGCTCTCTTCTTTTTTTGCTCGTGTCTCTCTGTCCTCTCTACTGGTAGTGACGTCCTATCCGCTGCTGCCATCCACGAGGAGAGAGAGCTCGCGGTATGCGCAGGGGAAGATAAAACAATTTGATAAATCGCTCGTGGCGCGAGGGGTTGCCGTCGTCCCCTTACCCCCGTCATTGTGTGTACCGTGGGCTATATACACGCTATACTCGTTCGGAAACTCGTCGTGGGTTAACCGTTAAAGCCGCGGCAACGTACCCGTAGATAAGTGTTAGGTATCAACTTGTTGCATTAATTACAGCCGGGAAGGCTATTAGCCATCGATTCGCGCGAGGCGACCTCGCCTCGCCGTGCAGTTAGCTCTCTTCCACGTTTCTCCGCACGGTCGCGCGCACATTGTCGCACGTTTATGTGCGCGTCGTAAACACACACGTACGCGCGCGCATACCGTGCACACGTCCCGCGGATCTGCCGGACTTTACGCGTCACTCCGCGCGATCCGAGCGGCCGAAAGGTGCACGCGAGGACGCTCCGAGAGGATTCGAAGGATCCGGGAATCGACCCCGAGCGATGCAAGGATCCGAGTCCTTTCGGCGCGCGAATAGATCGAGCGATCTCCCCGCTCGATCGCAGCTCTTCGATTGTGAGAGAAAGAAATTTCGCGCTTGTAACTTCGTCGGAATCATCTCGGTGAGCATAAAAATCGAAGGTAACGTAAATAAAATAATATATGCGAAATCGGAAATATGATAATAATAATAATAATAATAATAAAACCGCTGATGATATGATAATAATAATAATAAAATCAGCCACGTTTGGCGAGCGACTACAGATCGCAGAGACGCAGCTCAATAGACGCGCGCGCGCCAGATCCTTTTATGAGATAGTTTAAAAGAGCACCGCTGTCACACCGTCGCGCTCGTGCGCATCGAAAAATCGCGAGCGCCGTGCGCTCGCTTCGGATGCACTTCGAGCAAAAGGAAGGTGTTTGCAGGAGCGGATACGTGAACCGGAAGTGGTCTGTAACACCGCGCCTCGCTGCCGGCAATTACGCGGACCCACACGGCCATCCCTATCAACTCGGCGGTACGCGCTCGCGAGTGTAAATTCTCGCGTGCACATGTGTGTGTGTGTGTGTGCGCGTGGGTCTCCCGATCGCGACGCGTCGCTCCGCACACGTACGTGGTAACTCGTACTCGCGCACGCGTGTGCGTATGCCACAACGCACCGGCCGGATGAAAGGAAAAAAAAAAAGAAAGAAACGTTCGCGTCGCTTTTTCCCTCTCTCTCTCTCTCTCTCTTTCTTTTTCTCTCTCGCCCCCTCCTCTCCGTTACGACGGCGGTCGGCTCACCTTGATAATGCGAGATATCACGCGAGTACACGAGTAAACGCGTGCACGCGTTTCGTACGTGTACATGAGACGGTAGGAGCAAGGTGGGGGCGAGCGGGAGGGAGGGAGGGAAGGGAGGCCAGTAGGTACCCGTAACTAGACACTCGCCGGCGTTTGCTCTCCCATCCGCGCGCTGTGAAATTAATTATCCCGCGCGTTGCGTATCGCGCCGTCTTTATTTCCCGACCCTACGACCCGCGCGTCGTTTCTCCCTCTCTTTTCCCCCTTACCCCTCCCTCTTTTCCCGCCGTTTCCTCTTTTTTTTTTTTCCTCTAAAGGAATACCGTGTCGAGAAAATGTCACAGCACGCTGTTAAGTTTTGAAGCAACGGGAGGGGGACCGTGTCCCGTGTCCATATTCATTTCTCGTTTCCACCGGGCGGACAGGTGATCCATACTTGAGCCGTCACACGGCGGGCGCGCGTGTTTTTGAAACTGATTTGATATTCTAAATACGAAGTCGCTCGTGGGAAAATTCTCGCGAATATCTCGCGAGTATCCTGGAATACCGAGCGACCACCCGGCTCGTTCCTCGAAGCAGGACGGGCCAGGAAACGCCTGTCGATCGGTTAAAAAGGGGGCAGAGCGGGACGAACGCGCGCTGTCATCATTAGCGGCGCGATCGGAGTCAGTTCCCGCGGAGTCGCGCGTATCGCCGTCGGTGGCGACGACGTGACCGGTGCACCGCGCGGTATCGTAGCGTGTCGTGTTACGCGGATAAATTCGAAAAGGTCGATATTTTGAAATGCCATCGCCAGGGGTTGACCGGGGGCTATTTTGAGTGTGCCGTACGTAGCCACGTAGAGCCCGAACACACCACCCGTCAATAATCCGCTGAATAAACTATCGTCCACCCGCCCACACGAGCCACCCACCCGTCCACCACAACTCCACTCAAGCGCCACGTACAGCCGAGGCATATATCACACGCGGGGGCCTGCGCGTGCCTGTATACGATCGTGGGCAACGTGCACGCATATACGGTGTACGTGCTAATATATGTACCGCGGAGGCCCGTCTGAACGGACATACGTGAGCGTACGTGTGTGACGACCGGTGGGTAGGTGGGTGGGTGGGCTGGTCGGTCGGTCGGCTGTGAGAGAGAGAGAGAGAGAGGAGACCGCAAACTCGACCAGCGCGAGTAGTCACGAGGAAGAGACGCGACGCGATGGCTACGAACGGCGGAACGGTGGAAGTCGGCGAACTTACGCTCGCCGGGGAACGAGAAAGAGAAGCACCGTGTCGAATTCGCTACAGAAGCGTGTCGGAAGCGGCTCTCCGTCCGAGGAAAGAAAGGCTCGCCCGGAGCGCGGGGGATCGCGTCGTGCGCGCGACTGTGACCGCGATTCGTAATCTTATCGCGCGCGAATAATCGTGCCGATCATTAATGCGACGAGGAACGCGGAATTACACGCTTGTACTCGGAGGTAACGCGATTCGATCGTTTGCAATCGCTTCTCGCTCCCGGCGGTAACAATTTTGCCGGACAATTTTCAGCTCCTCGCCACCGCAAAAGTGAAGAGGGAGCGCGTAGATAAAACAAAATGATCCGATGTCGTTACATTTCGCGAGATTTGTGCGTGTGTATAGCAAATATAGAGTCTTTTAAGCCCCTCGTATCCTCGAATTGTTTAATTTCCTTCTCTTCTTCTGCCCTCTTATCCCTCCTATCATCCTCCTTCTCTTTCTCTCTCTTTCTTTCTCTCTCTCTCTCTTGTTCAAACTCGAGCGTCTTTCATAGCAACGCCAGCGAGAGTCACCTATATACGAATAGCGCGATGTATTATTGACACCGCAACCCCCAATGTAGCCTGCCACCGCCAACCCCCTATGTGTGCTCTCTTGTTCGGAAACGGACAGGTATATGCGCATATATACGCACACGAACACATATATACACGAATGNTATATATACGCGCGTCTGGGCGTTAGTACCGGGTGGCAAGTTGCGAACCGGCCAGCCGGTCGCCGTTCTCGTCGACGCCTCCTCCTCCTCCGCGGCGGGCACTTTTGCGCAGCATGAGCTGTCAGACGAAATGGACAATGTCGCGCAAAGTGCGATCATTACGCGCCGCCGCGGCGTTTAACTCGCACCGCATCGATTCCCTCTTATCGGTTACGTTTCTTTCGCGGACGCGAGAAAGAAACTTCACCCCGTTCCCCTCGTCGCGCGTTGAAAAGTCGCTCAAAAACTCGACGCGCGTTTCTCCCCTCCCCCTCCCGCGCGTGTCTCACCTATAACTCATAAATTAAACATGCCGACGTTTTACCACCTGGCGACGATCCGCGCGACTTGATCGCGTCTCTCGCTTCGACTTCAATTATCGATCGCGAAAACGCGAGAGAGCTATCCGCCTGCGCGCAGGTTGCACTTTCAGTGCGCGCTGCTACTTGTGAAAATATCGAAACCGGCGTTGCACGACGAGAGACATCGTCTTTCCCGTCAATTAGCAGGTTTGGGATAGGTCGTGAGAGCTCGGGGGGACGGCGGGAGAAGGGTTGGAAAGGGTTGGAAATTCTCCGAATCCAGACGTGTTCGCGGCTAATTCCGCGGCTCGTCTCAGTTACTTACTTCGACTCGCCCGTTGCATTCCGAGGTGGCGGGAGGCAACCTCGAGGCACTACCTCGCGTACCTACGCACATGAATAATGAAAATCCACGAGGCTGGGTATAATTACCAGCGGAGCGTCGCATCCGGTCTCAATTCAGACGATCGTCAATTTTCGGGGTAATCGGCGAATCCGGTCGACTGGGGTTCTGGATATTTTCAGGGACAGATTTAATTACGGTCGGGGAGTCAAGCCGAGGCGGAGATGCGGCAGGCGAAGGGAGAAGCTACGACGCCGGGAGGAGAAGGCGAACGAAAGGAGAACGACGGAGGAAGGGGGCGAAGGTGAGCGAGCGAAGCGGGAGTGAGGGAGGAGGAAACAAGAGGGAGCAGGGTGAAGAGATACCAGAGATCCCTGACTTCGTGCCTATCTTTGGATCGGCTCCTCCACCCTTAGCGACGAAGTACGAACCTACGTCGATTAGTCGGAATTAACTTCCAACACGGGCGCGCTCGCCGGCTCGTTCGTTCGCGCGCGCGCAACCTCGCACACCCAAGAGCCCTTCGCTTAGCCCAGGTCCGGGACCGCGGATTACCCGACGATAAACGAATTCACTCGCCGCTAATTGACTCCGGAGCGGATAATCACGAGTGAAACTTTCACGTCGCGCGCGCGATCCGCGAGCGCGCTTGATTGGCAGCGCGCGGCGGGACGAGGGGGCGGGGGGGGGGCTGGAAGGGCATGAAATTTATAGGACCGCCAGTCTGTGCGCCTCCCGGTTGAGGTCGGACGCGCCGTAACGACGAAGAACGTAACGCCGCAGTTCGAGCGTGATTATACCTGGGCCGGCGTACGTCTTCTCTCGTCCCGTCGAGACGGGAAATTCGTACCTGATTTGTCCTCCATGTTTATTTGACGATCGCCCGACCGACACCCTGCGGCGGCCCCCGAAGTTTTTCGTGGAGCGACGCGAATTAAATCAGAGGGGCTCGGTCCTTCGTCCTTCGTCTTCTCGCGACGATATAATAAAGTCCCGAAAGTCGGCGCTATGTATTTTTCATTCCGTCAGCATTTTCGGCGCTGAAGATATTCTATTATACGAATGCTGTTGTCGCCCGCCTAATCCAACCTTAACCTGACAATTTCACAGGCGCCGGCAGACACACAATCCATCAATTATTAGCCGCAAACGTGACAAAACGGATTTTCACGGACACTTGTGGCCACTTTCTTCCCCGATTCTGTTTCGACATCGCTACCTTATAACTTGACGAAACACAATTGGTATTTTGTTTGCTGTCGATTTCCTCGTAAGCGATCCTGAAAAGTCATCGTGCTCGATGATCCTGAGGTTACCAGTGACATCGTTGTCTTCGAAAGAAAAAAAATTTCTCCAGTAAGATCCCAGAAGTCGGTTTTGTGACGTGGATATCTCTATGAACTTAGGTAAGAGGTATTAACCGTTCAGATTATTGTTCGGCTCTTATCCCGAGGATTCCAAACAATCGGTGCCGTTTCAAAGAGAAGGCCCATATTTCCAAATATGTTTATGTGGAAAAATCAGAAAACTGTAAACTGAGAAAAGGCTCGAGCACAGTCCTTTTTGTGTTGTGAACCTTTTAAGCAGCCAAAGCGGCCTAACGACTGTTTACTCGCAGCTACCGTCGTAGTTAGGTAAAGACATGCTCGAGAAGATGAGCCCGAGAGGCTCTTCCTGAGATAAGGAAATTTTATCATCCTTCGGCCGGAACGTTCGATACGATTTCACCGACCACCGATTACACACGCGCATAAGCTAATTTTAGAATGGAGCGGGCAGGGAGATCACGTCGCTATGACAAATCGAGACCGTTTCGAAGAGAGAATAAAATCCAACCGACGTCTCTCTCTCTCTCTCTCTCTCTCCGTCAAATCTCTCCGCGTATGACCGTGGCGTGGAAGTGGGGTCACGTGATTCCGCCCGGACGACGGACGTGCGAATTATCGCGAGACCGCGGTGCGACGTCGCCAAGAGCCGAGAGACGACGGGCGTTTCGTCGGGGCGAATCGCGTCTGATTGGATCGATACGTAAACCGAAAGCGGACCGGATAGAGATCGTAGAGCGGCGTTATTAAGCGCGCGCGTTCTCGCTCGTTCACCCGCTCGTTCGATCGCGCCCGCGCTTCACTGCGAGACACCGGATTCAAATCGTCCCGACCCGTTCAGGAGTCGTTTGCGGGTTAAGCGAAATCGCGAAAGTACGTAATCGCGCGTCGCATAACGGAGGTAGTGTTCGCCGGTCGTGAGCGAACTGTACGCTCGCGATACGCACACACGCGCATCNGGAGGAGGAAAGAGGGGCCCGAGTGATAGCCGGAGGGAGAGAGAGAGAGAGAGAAAGAGGGGACGATAAAAAGCACACGAGCGCATCCGCGGCTTCTTCTCCTTTTTTATCGTCCCCTCTTTCTCTCTCTCTCTCTCCCTCCGGCTATCACTCGGGCCCCTCTTTCCTCCTCCGTCCTCTCCTCATCTCCTCTCCCTGTTTCTCCGGCGATTCCGCTCCGCGAAGAGCGACGCGTGTGTGCGCGCGCTCTCGCGCGCCTCCGTGTGCATACGGTCCTCCTGTGTGCACACGTGACGGTCGCAAAAAGAGTACAGAACGTTGCATGTGGACGTCCGTTCGTCGATGCGGTGTACCTTGACACGGATGGCTCCCTGAATCACCCGGCGGCTAGCAACAAACATCACCTCGCTATCAACACACGCCTACCGTCCAACACAGCGCGAGGCGCGCGTGTGCATACGTGCGTGAGTAAGTGAGCCCGTGTAAAACGGTGACGAACGAACGATGGACGAACGTACGCAGGAACGAACGAACGAACGGTCGGCGACGTCGATAAGCCCATCATCAAGCTGCCCGCCCGGCCTGCGACGACTTGGTAGGAAATTCCATTTCCTCCGATTCGTGTCGCGGCACGTGATTCCCGGTTGGTTGGCTGGCTGGCTCGGTCGGTCGATTGGGAAGCGAGAGAGAAGCGTGGAGAGCGCAAGCGAGCGAGAGAACAATCCGGACGCCTCGCTGTTGATTACACGGCCCTCTCCGCGATTTTAATGCGGTACCAGATGCCTGGTACCTAGTCGACTGTCGATCTTGCGACGTACGTACGTACCGTACATGTGTGCGCATGTATATGACTTCAACGGCGGACTTTCTTCGATAAGTTTCGAGTAGCTCTCTCTCTCTCTCTCTCTCTCTGAGTACGCACCGACGTCGGACGAAATAAAGGGAAAAACGCGTAAATGGACTTGAATAAAAAATAACGCTGGGAGAATGCGAGGACGCGAGGAGGCTGGTCGAGGTGGGGGAACCGCGCGGGAGAGTTCGATGTCACGATGAATTAATGCTCAATGTTAGACGTGGGATGAAAGCGACCGCTAGCCACGAGAGAAAAGACTCTAATGAATATTGTTCGCGATTCCGGGAGACGCGGACACATCGAGGAGTAACGGTTGAATACGCGTCCCACTTAGAGCGCAGATCGTCGCTAATTACAATACGCGCTGAAAGTCCCCCCTCTCTCTCTCTCTCTCTCTCTTTCTCTCTCGCGTGCGCGCCCCGAGTCCATGATCCTTGACACGGCGAGCTTCCTCGTCCCCGCCGCGGCATTGTCCGTCGGAGCGCGGTAATAAAACTCCATGCTCGTTTAAAGGCAACGAAAATTTGGCAAAGAGCGAGCACCACCACCGGGCGTGTAAATTCGCCCGTAATTTTATCGACCGCGTGCCCATAAATATTTCCCTTGCGCCGTTCTCTCGCGCCGTGCCGTCGGTTTCGGGCTCGGTAATATCGGACTGTTCTTTTCCTCCTGCTCCTCCTTCTCGGCTTCGCGAAGGAAAAGATAAAAATAACCGTACAAAGAAAGCACGCTCTGTCTCTCTCTCTCGCAGGCGCGCGCGCGCGGGTGGCAGGGGTGGGTGTACGGGCGCGATCTCGGAACGTGAGCTGGGAGAAACGAGAGAAACGCCGTGGCCATGAAGGCAGGAAGGACGTGGGGGCGTGGTTCGGAGAGCCCAGTGCATTACCGCGGAATGCACTTTTGGAGCGCACCATTTTCGGGGTTGCGTCCCGCAGCCGCGGGAGGACGAGGGTGACGTCGTTACACGCCCGACGCTCAGGTGCCGGACGGTCGGCTCCTGGGAGAGCTCGCCGTTTCCGAGAGAACAAAACTGCTAGCGAAAAGCGAGGTGAAAGGTGGTGCCGTCCTCGCCCGCTGCGCACTCGAAAGTACCGTTCTCCGAGAGTCGGGGAAAATAAATTGTGCCTCTGACAAAACGACACCTTCGATAAGATGGCCCACAAAGCCGGAAACTCGTAAAACCAGATGGACGAGGTAAACTCCGAAGTTCGAGCCTCCAAACCGTCGCGTTTTCCATGTTTCTTTCACGGTCAGGTTGAACTTCCTAATTTTCTTTCGNGGGGGGGGGGGGAGGAAGGGAAAAAAAGAGATGAGCGGTGACCATCCCTAGGGGGACGCGCGGGACGAGGGTTTGTGGAAGGTTCCGATGAAGAAACGTGCTCAAAACATGCTGCGACGGATTTTCGGGACCCCGGATCATATATATTTAGAATGCGCTCTACACCGGGGGGTTCGCGCAGCCAGGCAGACGGTAGATTTTCAAGCGGGAGGTGGGGGCGATGTGTACCGTTGGGTAGCCGCTGGAAACGGGGTGAAAGAGGAGCCTGCTTCCTTTCCTTTTTTTTCTTTCTTCCCTCCTCTCGCGTTCACCGTCTCTACCTGCTCTATCTCTTTCTCTCCCCTCCCTCCCCCCTCCGCGACCCGACGCTCTTTTCCTTCCCCGCTTCTGTCCCTCTTCCTGTCCTTCGGCTAGCGCACTGGCTCACACTTTTAGGCAGCGCATACCTGCTGAACTTATGGAAAATCCATAACCCGGCCCCTTCACTCTGGCGGTGGCAAGTTGCCTTGCGGCACCCTACGGCGAAACACCTCCTTCCCCCCTCGGCCGCTTCTCCGGCAGTCGCCGAAGCTTAGGGCACGTATAGAGCCCCTGTCTCCTTTCCGACTCCAAAGGAGAGGTATTTGCACGGTGGGACTGCATATTTGCGACGGGACCAACTCTGAAGAGGATGCGCGCCGCTCTCGGCGTGCGAAAAGTAATGGTCTTTTTTTCTCCCGCTGCGCACTTCCTACGAAATCGTCCATTCAACCAGATGGGGAAACAACGGCTGAAAGCCTCGAGGCGTCGTTAGCTCGCTTCCCGAAAACGCTTGGTGGCCATCCCGGCGCGCGATGAAACATCGCTCGTCCCCCCGATAAGCCAAAAGCCGGGAAATAAATCGGAGAAGGAAAGGAATCTTCGAAGAAGGATCCTGGCGGCGTTCACACAGTCGGATTCTCCGACGCGAATCGGAGGTAGCCGTCCGAGCGTGCCGCGAGAGAGAGAACGTTCCGGCGAGCACGCATCATTCCGATACTGCCTTTTGCCCGTGATCACGTCGATACACGCTTCAATTAATTGCGAAAAGAGAGCGGGGACGCCCGGGCATAATACAAAACCCCGGACAACCTTCGTAATTAGTAATTACCTTCGCCGATTTCAATGGCGATTTATTATAACGCCGCGTAATTGCGATATAATTGTGCGTTATATGAAAACACAATTTGTATACCGCGGCGTCATTATTCGCCGACAATGCTGCAACAATGGCGACATTAATTTCGCCGAGACGCCGTCGAGCCCGACATCCCCCATTCGGAACCGCGACGTTCGGACGTCGTTGAAAGCCCTTCCCGGAGACAGCTCCACAGAAGAAGCGCGAACGATAGTCATCGTCGACATTAGCGCTATCGCTGATCAAATATTTCCCCGGCACCGTTCGCGCCGAGACCGAAGAGAAATTCTAATTTCCCTCCCTCCCTCCCGTCGAAGGAGAAATCGACTCCTTAACTCGCCCGGAGCGGAGGGAAGGGTCGTTGCGACGCGTGAGTGAGGAGGAAGAAGAGGAGGAGAGAGGACCGCCGATATCTGGATCGCGCGTAAACATCGATGGGCCCCCCTTACGATCGACGAGATTACCGTTACGCGCGAAAGCGCCTCACGTCGCCGGGCCCTCGGGCCTTCCACCGGACGAGACTGGCTCGCCGCGTCCCGTAATTTAGTCCCTTAACGAGAGAATCGCACGCCTCATTAACGCTCACTTCCAGGATTCCACGTGCCTTCCGTGCGCGCACGGCTGCGAGAAAGCGAATTCACAGGAGGTTGCGCGATCTCTCTCTCTCTCTCTCGCGTACTGTATATATACCTATCTCTGTCCCGCATTATCGTAAAACGCACTGGTCCATATTTCGCGGAGGCGCTGCTCGGCGAGAAGTGGATCAATTACGCGCAATCGATGAAGAGTCCCGATACGAACTTGCGAATTCCTGATCTCAGACGTCGGAAGTTGGCACCGTGCGATCGCGAACTTTTCCCTTTCCTCTCTTTTTCTTTCTCTCTTTCGAGGAAGTATTTTTATTTTTATTTTTTTTTTTCCTTTTTCGTTTATCGCGCGCGACACTCCGCGGAGTCACGTGTAAACATATCATCGTTTTATTTCTCGATGAGCAATTTCTCCGCGCCGCGCCGCCCCGAAAAAGCGGATCGATCGGCGTTCGGATGTCACGTTTGACAAACAGCGCGGATGTTATAACATGTGCGAATAATAATGGAGATTGAGCGATCTTCGGTTTCGCCCGATAATACACACATCGCCCCGGTCCAAGAAGCGTTTAATTTGATAGCCGCTATTCGACGCGAATTATAACGTGATTATTGCGGCGGCTCGTGCGGTGTTTCATGCAGGCCGGCCGCGGCGAACGCGAAAATGGTCGGGGGGCTAGATTAGCGAGGGACGGAGCGCGCGCGTGCACTTATACTGATTAAAAAAAGAAAAAAGAGAACGCGAAAATACTTGTCGCCGGAATGCTTTTAACGAATTAACGCCCCTACCCGCCGCCGCCTCATCCCCCAGCTCTGCTATCGCCCCTTCCCCCTCCTCCCAATCCGCCGCACTTTTGCGATACAATATTTACTCTTGCTCCGTAAAGTCGTGTTTGCTCGCGTGTGCAGACGGCCGCCCCCGGTCGCTTAAATCATTTGTCGCAATTTAATAGAATGAAAAATAAATATAAGCAACGCGAGCTTTAATTACGCCGTTAATTATCCTCGCCACGTTGAAGCTCCGCCAGGAGGGCCGCATCCGGCGGTGTAAGCTGCGACAGTTGCCGCGAAAGTTTGCCGAAAATTACTCGTGAGGAAGGCCGCCCGGAGAAGCCCGTGTACATCGCGCCGTTTCAGTCCTATCAACGGTCCGTTCTTCAACGCCGCTTCGTGACCAGCCTATTATGCATATTCACACGCACTAATGCCTCCTGCATTTACCGTGTCCTTATCGCATCCTTATCGTGTAACATAGTAGCCTTATCGTATCCTTAATAATAGGAAGTGATTTGTCCGAGACGAATGTCGTAACATCGCGGGAATTCTTCGCGCTCGTTTCGGGGCCGGTTCGAAAAACACCCGGATACGGTCGGAGGATTAAAATCCGCCGGTGGGTCGGCATCTCGAGGGGGAAAAAAAAAGATTTCACCATCAGGCCAACGTGGCGTTGGAATGTCGCCGCCGACAACGACGACACGACGGCAGCGACGAAACGGAAACATGTGCCACGACGGAAAGAGGACGGCTGCGTGGATCGAGACGAGGTGAATAGAGACCGAAAAACAAAGAGGGTAAAAAAGAGAAAGCAACGAAGAGGGTGGAGAAAGGGGAGGAAGAGATGCCGCTGGAAAAATATAACCTGTTGGACCGCGAAAGAGCGAGAGGTAGCTACGTAGGCGCAACGGAGAGAACGAGAGGCTCGAGCGCCGGAGTCGGAGTGAAAGAGACGGCGAGAGGCCGTGAGGCGGAAAGAGAGAGAGAGAGAGATTACGGTAGAGCAACACGAGTCGAACGAGCTGGTGGAGTGAGCGAGTGAAACGACTGCTGGAGAAGGGGAAGGACGAGGAGAGACGAGAACGCGCTGAAACGGAGGAGAGAGGGGGAGAGAGAGAGAGAGAAGAAGGACGCACGCAGGCGTCCCGAACCTACCTCAACTCCGACTCCGACTTTCGCGGTTCGATTCTGATCTGATCGATCTAACCTCGTCGGAGCTAACCAGTCGCGAGTATTTACACTCTGCTTTCGCTTCTTGGCGTTACCGTCGTTAACGTGTACTGTTTTTCAGCATGAGCGCGCTTCCCCATCCATCTTCTATCTATCCTCCGTCTTCTTTCTTTCTTTCTCTCCCTCTCGTGCAATCCACATCGACGTTTAATGAGACAACAAAGCGTACCGCACTCTCCGGGAGGAACGAGGACGGCTCGTGTTTTTCGAAACTGCGACACGACCGCGTATTCGTCACATTCCCGACGTAGTGCCGACACCCAACGTCGACACGTGGTCGCGTGTCCTCGGCCGCGCATTTAGGTTTCCCTGTTTGCGTTTTCCGCGTTTCCCGCCGAGCGTGCCCGTCCATGAACGCTGTTACCGCAACACGAAGACGGCATTTGATAATAACAGGGCCCGATCGGTGATGTAATCGTGACGGTCTGCTAAAAGCGGGTCTACCGTCCGGAGTTCCTCGATACTATCGTGCAATCGAGGTCCCGCGAGGACACAGACAAACGTAGGAGGGATTAAAATATTCGCGAAACCGAATGGCACAGCGCGAGAGAAATACCTCGTGTGCGAAGATGGAGTCCCATTTTACGGCGTTTCGAGAAAGGACGCGCGGTTACGCTCGTTATCGAGCGACACCGAAGATGACGACGACGCTCGACTTCACCGACACGGTGGTCCGACTGCGACATTTTTTTTTAGCGTACAACGCGCGATAACATTAGAGACGAACAGGAGGAACGGAATGGGAGGTTGACAAGAAGCAGAGAGAGAGAGAGAGAGAGAGAAGGATATAATTTGGACGATGTCATCGTGAGCAATTTACACCGCGCCGGACACATCGATCGATAAATTAACGAGGCGTGTTCGATACGCGTTCGCATTTTTTTATCGGCATACTCGCTCGTCGGAACCGCGTTTCGACGGCTGTTATATTATCACACTGAAAATCGCATAGACGAATGTTCGAAAAATTGTTAAGAGACGCGCGCGCTGCCGCTATAATTCGTTTCAACGGCGCGAGCGCTTCGGTCCCTTTTTGCGCCGATTTTACCTTTATCGGCCGATAAACGCGCCGTTTTTAATCACGCACGGCGATATGAACGAAGTTTAACGGCGGGGAACAATGACGGCGGGTGTTTCGGACTTTTTAACACTTCGGTTCCTTTGTATTATCGCTCGCGCCTCGCGCTCGTCGAGTTCGATTTAATTGAGAGTTCACTTCTTCGCACTCGTACGTGCGTGTGCCGCGCGCGTGTGCGTGCGTCACACTCGCGCATCGCCGCCCAGATAACGTATTTACGAGGTGAGCGCGTGATCGGGTGTATTAAATTATTATTAAAATATCTCCTCCGCCGATTCTTTAACGACCATCGTACGACGACGCTCTTTCTCCCCGTCCGTTGCGCTTTGCGAGTCACAACGATCGCCGCAAACAATTCTCTATCGCGCGTCTCTCATTTCAAGGATGATCAGTCGAACTTATCGTCTCATTCCGCGACATTATTACCGCGCCCGGCACCGCAAAAGAGTCAAATCAGTCGCAAATTATATCGCGAGATTCGGGGCCTCCGAGCGGAACCGCACACGGCGACTAATCGACGGAAATGTCGCGAGCTGTCAGCACGTGCGCGCGAATCGAGAGCGCGTCTCTTTCTCTCTCTCTCTCTCTCGTCGTGAGCGCGATTCGGGGATTATCTATCTTTCGCGCAGATAGTACGTAGGTCTAATCTGGCGCGGTCGCTGTGAACGAGCAGCGGGAGAAAAAAAACCGGCGATAAGTGCGATCCGATTGCGTTCGTCATTGACGACGAGCGCCGCGAACTGCGCGATTCGCGCCGGATGTATGTCAGCGAGATTCACACGACGGTCGCCGATGTGCGTATATATAAACCCGACGCGATTTCGAGCAAGTGGAAATTATTCGCTTATAATACACCAGACAAACTTAAAGAGGCGATCGCTGACCTCTGCGTATATGCGTGTCAAGCGCGCGCGCATTAATGTGTGAGCGGTTTTTCTATTGCCGGCATATGTGCATTATTGCACCGCCCCATATTTAGTGGTGCAATAGAACTGCCGTGGCAAAAAGAAAATTATCCTTTTCTCGGCGATCGCGAGGATAAAAATTTTCGTTGCCCCTTAGCGCTATAATAACTTTCATATTACTCTCACAATCGTCCGGGTTTTTAATTAATTCTGCGCTGGATATAACCGGATTATCTAATCTCACTTTTCAGCGATATAAATCTTTCGAAGAATCTCGGGGGGGGGGGGTTTCCGGTTTGTTTATTTTACTTTTCTATCAATCACGATTTCGAACGTGGGCCAATTAAAAAATGCGAGAGTACCTGTGACGAGAATTGACTGTGAATAGACACGCATCGTTTACTATTTTGCACGACCACGAGGCTTCCGGTTTAAATGCGTACAAAACAATGGTCTGGAAGGAAAAATGCAGATATAACGGGTCACCGGGGCACAGCGGGGAGCCATTTGACGGCGAGTAAATCAAGACGAAATTTTGGGGGCTCGACTGGGAAAATTTTTCGAATGTCGCACTCCGGCCTCATCATAACGTCGCCGTCGCCGATGGGATTTACACAACTCTTTCAATTAAAACTTTTCCGCAGTTTGTCTTCCAGCGCGCGCCGAAAAAAAAAATTAGGTTCTGCGCGTGCAAGTAACGAGTTCCGGAACGGTGCGCCGTGTACTCGGACTTTTGGAACTCGCTCTCTCGTGCGTTCCCTCTCTCTCTCTCTTTCTCTCTCACTCTGTCATTCTCGCAGAGCTGACGAAAATTTGTCATGGCCATTCCGCGATGTTCGTTGACGAAACGAAATCGAACTCATCGTCAAGGTCAACGCGATAAACGTGTGTGTGTCTGTCTCTCTCTCTCTCTCTCTCTCTCTCTCTCTCTCTCTCTCTCTCTCTCTCTCCACCTGAACTCAGTTGCCGCGCGAATTTGAACTTCAACCTTGAACTCGAGTCGTTTTATTTCGCGCGATGGCTTCGAGTTCGTCGTGTGCGTGCCGATAAATCGGTCAAAGCGTTTTCCCGAGCGTCGAACTTGGCGCTGTCTTGTTCGCTTCGTTCGTCGCGCGAGAGACGGAACGCAACGGGAAGAAGTACCGATATATCACGTGGCCGTGTGTACACGCGCCTATACGTTGCGTGTGTGTCTGTATGTGTATGCGCGCGCTCGTATATATTACGGACTCACCTTATGGTGCTGAATGATGGCAGTGGACTTTCGCTTCGCAGACATATTCAGTTCTCCGGTGTCTTCCTTCTGCTCCCTTTCGTCACGGGAAATGTCCACCTCGTCGATCTATCTGCTTGTCCGGCCTGTCTCCTACTGACCCTTTCCTCCTGTCTCCGTCCCTACTACTCCTATCTTTTCTCTTCCTTCTCTACCTGCCGGACCCTCTTCGTTCTTCCGTCTATTTTTCTCCTCTACTGACAAGCCATAGGCGTCCACCCGAAGGCCCAGGGACGATCGGTGAACACAAAGGAAGAAGGGCGAAGGGGAGGGGGGGAGGGTTGGCGATGAGTGCACGCGGTGCGGTACTTTCTCCCCTCTCTTTCTTTATCTATCTTTCTTTCTTTCTTCCTTCCTCACTCTATATCTCTCCTGCCTTCCCGTTCCACGTCGTCTCCTTTTGTCTACTTCCTTCGCTTCCGACGACTTTCCGTGACACGTAGGGAGCGAGATGTCCCCTCTAGAAGCGGGAACGAACGTCGTTCCAGTAAACTTTCTCGAAGTATCGTGTTTCGTTTCTGTCTCTGTCTTTCTTACGCCGCACGCGCGCGCACGGTCGCCGTCCCACCTTGCGCTCGCGAACTTTAAGCTCACCCCCCGCGCACACCACACCACACGGCGGCGCCACAAAAGTTCCGCGATAAAAGCCCGCGCGCAGTTAGTTGTTGCCGCAGGTGTCGGCGCCGCGCGAAATTAAAACAACTCCGCGCGCGTCCGAAACAAGCGGACGGGAATACTCGACACTCGAAAAGTCCGGTCTTTCTCACCTGTTTTCCTTCCTCTCTCCCTCCCTCAATCAATCTGCGCTCCTCACGCACGTCTTCTCAGCTGTCTCTCTCGTTGCCGTCTCTCCTGCTCTCACGTCACGATAAGCGCGCACAACGCAACAGAGCTGAACAAAGTCCGCGTCAAGCCGGTGAGACTGTACGGCGATCAGCTGGCCCGTCCGATCTCTGCGTCATCCCGATAGGGAAGCACCTCGGTCGCCGAACGGACTTCCACCCCCGATCGATGGGGCGAAACGTTTGGACTGTCAATTCGCGCGCGAACGAGCAAAACAAAAGCAAAGTTCGGAGCGATCGACCCTCGCGCGTCCTCGCAAGTTGGATGATCGTCCGTCGGCCGCGGAAAACCGAGCCGAATGCTCGCGCACCTCCTTGTCTCGAGTATTCGAGATGGAGTGATGCGGCTGTACGCGTCGCAACCGTCCGTTCTCTGTCTCGTCGCGGCGAAAAATCAAGTTGCTCCCCGCTCGTGGACGAGTGTACAGAACGTCCTCACTGCACGAACGCTCACGGCGAACTGGCCGACTGGCGACGCGGCGACGACCTCCTCCCCTCTCCGCACAGTCACCACCACCACCGTCTCGCTTCCCTCTCCGGTGTCTCACCGCCTCACCCCAGCGCCACGGCAGAGAGAGCCTCACACTACCGCGCTTCACCCATACCCCACTCTCTCGCCGTCAACCCACCCTCCCCACCTCCCGCCGGTCCCTCCCGCTCCCCCGCAGGCCCCCATTCCTCCGACGACCCGCACCGTTCTCTCACTCCCCAGCGGCCCTCTTCGAGCGCGTCAACCCCCCTCATTCCCTCGACCCCCTTCCTCGCCGTAGCTGTCTCTCTTCGTCTCCGTTTCTCTCTCGCGTTTCTGCTCTTCGTCCCGGCGCCCTCGCCGTCTCCCCCTCGACCCTCGACCCTCCCCATTCGGTCGGTGCGGTGGCGGCGGCGGCGGCGGTAAGGTAGGGTCTGTCACCGTCAGAACATCGAGGGGGCCGCTGGACGAGTAACTTGGGGGGGAAAGCAGGGGGGGTGTTTCAAAGGGGCGTAAGGGGCCGCTGTCGGGTATCCGGCGACGCGGAGAGGGGGAGCGATGAGGGAACGGGCGGCAGGGACCTTTCCGGACGGTGAGGGCTGCGCGGCGGGGGGTGACACAGCGTAGCGAGGGGCCAAGGGGCGCCAACGCTCATCGGCCGAAGGGGCTTCCACGGGTGTGTTAGGCTTGTGCTTAGAAGGGTATGTGCCCACCGCTTTGCTCCTCTGCTGTACATGTGCGCGCTGCTACGTGGACGCGCGCGGTATCCACGGCTCTCTCTCTCTCTCTAGTCGGCCTTCGTCTATTCGAGTGTGTTGCGCTCTACCTATATCGCTCTGTCTCCCTCCTGCTCTCTGTCGTTCGTCGTCTCCTCGTCGCACCGGACTCCGTCCTTTGCACCATACTGTCACGCCAGTGTGCCACTACCGGCGATACGTAACGCTGCCGTGGCTTTGCCGCGGTACTTGAGAGACGTAAGTTACGCGGCACCTCCGACGAGAGTGGTCCCTCCCGTCTCTACCTGGCTGCTCGCTCGCATGCGTGCGACCCGGGCGAAAGAGCACGCCGAACGGGTTTGCTTGCACGATGTGTATGCGTTTTTTCAGGGGGAGCCCCTCTCCGTTTAAGCCTTCCGTATTATTAGCTCGTCGTGCGTCGTCGTCGTGCCGTCGGCCTGGGTTAACACCGGTATCGGCGATCTACGCGCAAATAACAGTGGTCTACGGTGTAGAATATCCTGCGCGTAATCCGAGCGATCTCGCGTACTCGAAATCATCGACTGCTCGTTCTCGTTGCTGCCGTAGCTGTTGTTGTCGTCGTTAGGCCGCTTAGATTATAAGGCGACCGGTGGTCCACGTCGTCTGGCCGCGTAGATTACACAGGTGTACGCCGACATTGGCTAATACTTCCGCGGCGCCGGGCGGCGGATATAGGCGAAGTGCGATAATGATAACGCCTCGTACGAGATCGATTTTCAGATATCCGCGCGCACCCTACCCTCTCGTCTGCACTTTTATTTTCGGGATATCTCCCCGCCGCTCTCGCGCGCCTTCCGTATTATTAACCGGTCGTCGCCGCTACCAGTCCGGATTAATACTCCGTTTACGGCCGGGGCGGACGCGCCGGCTCCAATAATTATAATATCGAGGCAGGGCGATTTTCAAATGGCGCGCGCCCGTCTTTACGCCGGCTGTAATTACGGTTTGCGGCGTCCGATCCACGTGACGAATGTATCGTTAAAAAGTATGATCGAAAGCGAGAGCGCGAGACACACCGGCAGGGGTTGGCTAGGTCAGAGGGGGGGATAAAGCCGCGGAGAGCGATTGCCTCGTCTCTCTTCTACATTTCACACGTCGGATAGTTGTGTAATAACGTTCGATGGGGCCGCCTCACGTGTGTCCCGGGGCGTTTTCGTGAACGAAACAGAACGAGGCACACGCCCGCCTTTACGTGCGCTACGTGAAAGGATTTCGCGTAAACTTGGAAGACTTCGGTAATTCCCCGATGAGATCACGACTTCCCTTTGCTGTAAATTCAAGACGCGACCGCAGTCAGTCAATCGTACGGTCTCTCTCTCTCTCTCTCTCTCTTTCGTCGGGTCAAGTACGAGCAAAGCTGCGGAAAATCCGCGCTTCCTACGAGATGCACGTAAAGTCGCCAAGCTACTACTACCGCTCTTACTCCTACTACTGCTTCGGTCAACCTTGACGCGCGGAACGATCGAGTTCTGCAAAACTCCATCGGAGATTCCGCTCGCGACCGGGCTGAAAGCGCGGAACAGTTATTCGCCGATCGTAATCGCGACGAAGGAGCGTGATTTTTCTCAAGGCGCGAGCCGACGGAGCAATTAACGCGGCCGATCGAAGCTCGTCGCTCGCGCCGAGACAACGCGTCTTGTAACGTTCCACCAACTTCTACGTAACCGTCAACCCTTTGCGATTCTGCGTCGAGTCTGTACCTCGATATCGAGTTTCGTTTTCCGCAAACCAACGTTTTATTTATTATATAATATTACGTTCAATATATAATTACGTTACACTGTAAATGTGTAATGTGTTTGTCGTGCATTAGTTGGATACTGAAATGCTGGAATATTGAAATAAACGCAAACCACGGGGATATTGTCGCGAGGTAAAAATGATTTTCTGCGGATCGCCTGAGGAGAGAAGAGTCCAACGGCTATTCGGACCGCGAAGGTCTCAAAGCAAGGCGTTCTCTGAAACATTAGTTAACACGAGCCGTCTCGGTGTGGAAGATACAGAATATTGATCCACGCCGCCTACTACAGCGATGTAAACCGTCTCGACGGAAAATATCGTGCCCGAGAAACGCCGGAGAGCAGCGGGAAACTTTAGAAATCGCGAGAAAATCGCGATATCACTCGATCGGGCTTCTTTCATTATTTCGACGGGGCCGCGTTGTCGAGATTACTATGCGTCGATGGTACGTGGACGTACGGATAAACGGCGACTATGACGTAGGAGTGACCTCATAAAAGGCCCTGCAGGATAGTCTTAAGGGAAGTGGCCAAGTTATCGGGCCAGCGTCGTAAAATACTTTTTCTCTCGACTTTACGACGGTTATACCTCGCGCACAGACGTCCTCGGGGCTCCACCTGTCCGCTCGACTTCCTTCAAAAAGGCGATCCTTTTATTGGCCGGCCCGGTACTTTATTTACGACGTCTTCTGCGCGAACCGTCTTTCTCTTTCCCGACCTTTCTAATTCGTTCTCCTCCGGCCTTCCTCTTTCTCTGCTTTCCTTTCTGAGAACGAAGGAAACTCCGTCGGCGATGAAGCGCAAACTCGTCGGGATTAATAACGTTCTCAACAATGTACGCGCGGCACCGAACGCACGTAACGTACACGTTAATCAAACGAATGGCCTGAATGCGTGCGCGCGCGAGAGGGGAGGAGTCGCAAGCTCGTCCTCGCCGTATAGAAAGTAATCGTCGGCTTGTCAATTGAAAAGTCGAAAGCGCGGGAAGAAAAAGCACGAGCTCGGTTTCCCTTCACAAGGGGGTAGAGCCTTAAGGGGATTATTTCTAATTCCTTCACGTCGATGGGGCGAACCTTTACCCCTTATCGCGCGGCCGTACGCGATAACGATCTAAGCAACAGTTTGCTTCGACGCGGGTAGGGAAACTTCGGGACACAAGGGGCGTAAAAAAGCTTAAAACTTTCCGGCGAAAGTGCAATCTCCCGTCGATTCGATACGCCGCCGACGATCCGCGCCGGTCTTCGGACGGGCCGTCGTGATCGCGATTTCCGTAATCGTCGTTATTCTCATTATCGCCCCCGTAATCATCCTTATCGCCAGCGTTATCGGTCCGTCGAAGGATATTGCGCAAACCGCCGCGCGAAACTAACAGATAGAAAGAGAGAGAGGGGGAACGGAGAAAGAGTGAGGGAGAGAGCGAGCGTTAACTTAATATATCACGAAAACTTCTCGCGTAACGCGGTAAATTAGATTCCTCCTTTCTCGCTTCCACGTCGAACTCACGACGGCATATTATCGACTTGATTAGTAACTCGTCATTAACTCTACTCGCCGACGCGTCTCGTTACCGGCGATCCTTTTATTCGCGGCGGCGTTAATCCGCCCGTCATAGGGCGGAGGAAGCATACGGCCGCGTTTAACGCCAAGTACGCGGCGTGACGGCCACCTCGACGAGAAAGAGAAAAAGAGAAATAAAGAGAGAGAGAGAGAGAGCTCCTCGTTCTTTCTTTCTCTCCCTCTACATCTCTCTACCTGCGTGCACGCACCGACTGCGACGTCGTCGTCGTCTCCGTCGACGAACAAAGTCCACTTCGGCATTAGACACCCTTGGTTTCTGAAGCCTCGGGCGGTAGTCCCCCTACTCTTTGCCGGCACCCCTATGGATCTCTCTAGCCGANTCGGGCATCCGCGCCCGCACCCTCCTCAGCCTCCCACCGCCTTCGCTACCTTCACCCTAACCCTCCGTCTCTCCTCTCCGCTCCTCTTCCCTCCTCTCCTTCAGCCCATTCCCTCCTCCGTCTATGTTTCTCGTTCCCTAGAGCAGCCCCTTCCTGCCTGCCTGCTTGCCTGCCTGCTTGCCTGCCTGCCTGCCTGCCTGCCTGCTTGCCGGTT
>NW_014557992.1:226360-231151 GCF_001313825.1 Dinoponera quadriceps | reverse complement strand
CTGCCTGCCTGCCTGCCTGCTTGCCGGTTTTTCTCCTCCCTCCCGTCGCCGTCGTTCCTCACCGTCGGCAGTCGCCCTCGCCCGTTCGTACCCTACCCTCCCCCCCGTCTCCCCCTCATATCCGTCCTGCGTACCCGCGCCCGCACACCCTCACAAAAAACCCAAGTCCAGTGTGGGCGCAACGGGGGGTTTCTCCCTTCGCCTCCTTTTACCCTCTTCCCATCATTCCTCCTTTACCTCTCCCTTAACCTTTTCCCGTCTCCCACCCCTCCGCGCCAGTACGTCGCTCGCTCGCTCTCTTCTGCCACCGCGCCGCCCTTTTCTTCTGTCCCTCTTGCGAGAGCCGTCTCATCGTGTGCTATACCTTCGCTCGGCTGTTCGTTCCCGAGTCTATCGCACCGTCTCGCTCCGTCGTGCATCTCGAAGTCGCCTCTCGCTCTTGCCCGCCCGAGCACCGCGTAGTGATTCTCAACCAACGTCGTGCGAGAATGACTTCACGGCTGTTCCCCGCTCTTCGTAGAAGCCGGGGAAAAGTCGTCGGCACCGCGAATTCCTCCGGCGAGTTTCCCTTCGCGGAGCGTCGCCGGCGACCGCGCGTCTCGATTCAACTGATGTCGCAACCCGCCACTTTTCCCCTCCCGCAACCCCGCCTATTTTTATTGCTCTTATATTTTTCATCTCACTTTTATACTCCGTTATTTATACGTACGTTGTATGTAATAATGTGTGACTATCTATATATTGTTTATATAAAAAAAAGGCGCCGCGATTAATAGCGACCGCG
Source organism: Dinoponera quadriceps (assembly GCF_001313825.1). NCBI lineage: Eukaryota > Metazoa > Arthropoda > Insecta > Hymenoptera > Formicidae > Dinoponera > Dinoponera quadriceps. The sequence goes on along the minus strand of NW_014557992.1, from coordinate 230,367 downwards.
TGTTTACGCGATGCGCGCACGACTCCTCATCGGCACCGCGAGAAATTCCACGTGGCTTTCTCTCCCTCCCTTCCTCCTTCTCTCTCTCTCTCTCTCTCCCGACGCCCGCGATGCCGCGCGCATCTCGGATACGACGGTGAATAATTCGCGACCTCGCGGATCCCGAGAGTTCGCCGCGGCATCGCGATAAAGCGTAATGCGAATCGTCGATATCCGAAACTGCATCGCGTAGTCCGGTAGTCCCGCTGCCTCACTTCGATCTCGCCTCCCCCCTCCCCACCCGGGTCCCCGTGCTCTCGTCGATAATATTCGTAACGGGATATACCGGTACGAATAACGCCGGCCAAACATATTACACGCCGCCAAGGTGTACCGTTAAGAAGCGCGCGCGGGATATAATCGGGATAATCCCATTACGGTCGCGGAGCTCGTGAAAAGCGAGCGCCCGTGAGTTCGCGAGCCGATCTCGCGAGACGCGAACTGATTTCACGCCGGCGGGCCGGCGAGGAAAAAAGTTGTTAATCCCCGCCGCGGAATTACCCCGATCGGTTTCCGATCGGCCGCGCGGAGTTCGGCGACTCGACTTAACGCGCGATTACATACCGTTCATCGGTTCCTCCTCATCGGCAGGCTGCCGCGCTCCCTGAAACGAGAGAAAGGGAGAGCATCAGTCAATTTGTATTTTCACACTGCCGTCGCGCGTTACTTGAGCTTTACCGACGAAAAATCACCGTTCCCGCGTTCGGCGCGTGAAGCAACGGTCCGCGTGAAGGTGAAGGTTCGCGCTCGCCATCTCGAAGAGTGACCCGCGATCCGGCTGCTCGAGTTACAGGCGAGAGAGAAAAGCGATAGAGAGATAGAGAGAGAGAGCGAGAAAACGCAAGATATCCCTTTCGCTCTCCCCCGCCCTCTCCTACGCACACGCCACGATCGCTTAATGGGGTTCCTCTGTCTTCCTACTTTTTCGATTACAGCTCGTTTCGCGCGCGCACGCCGCGAGCATGCCGCTCCACGCGAGCGATACCGCGTGCGGTCGCCGAATGCCGCGCGGCGATTAATCGATAGTATCGGATATATACTCCCCCCGGCTCCGGCGAGTTGCGATATTCGCGAAGTATCCCGCGGCGCAGAGGGACCGAACTCTCCTATTCACGACCCAATTTGCGACACGGGATATCCGTACGCGTGTGATCCGTGTTCCTTGGACGCCGTGTCGCCCGACCGAGAGACAGGCTATCGGAAATACTATCCCCTCCGCACATCTTCCGTGCAGCCTCGTCGCGTACCTCGCGCTCCAGCGCAATTCGCAAGTCGAACGGGATCGCGCGTTCTTATTTTGTACGAACGCGACTCTCTTGCCGCCTCGGCTGCCGCTGTGTGACTTTGTCCCGTCCCAACGGTATCGCGTTATTAAGAAATACTAATCGGCAATCATAGTTTGTGCGCTGATAGGAAATTATAGCTGAATTAACCGGAAAATAAAGAACCAAGCGCGATTTTGATCGGAGGAGATTTCTGGTTAAAAGAATTGTAATAGTCGTCGCGTAACAATGGTTCTTATAACCGGAGATTCTGTTCTGGTTAATTCAGCTGTAATTTTCTAGCAGTGTGATTTTAATATTGTATGCAGGCGTCGAGAATTTCCCGTATGCGACGTGTGCAGGGGGGAGATTCTTCATACCAAAAGAAGTAGCTTTTTCCTTAGCGAAAAGTCGAGAAAAGTCATTTTTAATGACTTTTCAATTTTCCACGCAACACATCTTTCAAGTTAAGTCTTAGATTAAAATTCCGTTCAAGTAAAGTTTAATTGAAATTGACCGAAGAAGACAATTTTGCTGTTCACTTGTTCGCCCGAAACTTAGCTCGCCCTTTTCAATCGCTTGTTTCTCGGATTGTTCGAAAGTAATCTTGGTGAAGGAAAAAGTTACTTTTTTTAGTATCGAAAATCTCCCTATATAATCCGCATATTAGAATTTTGGGACATCCTGTATAAAGGTAGATTCTTACGGAGGATTTATATATTATATATTATTTATCATATACAAGGGGGATGTTGGTTTTCTCAGACACGGTGTAAACGAGCTCTCGATATCTGTCAGCAACAGGCCGAATTACATTTTCCCGCGATGAGTGCAGCTGCCAAAAGATCAACGAAGTTTTCCGCGCTTTTTGTACAATCATCGCGCGCGCACAGTCTTACACCATTCCGTGATCGCGAGTGTCGTCTCGTTCGCGAAATCATCAAGACTGGACTGTAAAAGATGCGTCTTTGGTTTTGCACTTCGCCCGACGCAATCTTGCGTCTCGCGTGTCTCCCATGGACGACGCGAAGAAGAAGAAGAGGAACGCGAAACGCGAAGAATTCAGCCGAAAGCTCGCTTCTCGACTCGGTGATCTAGACTCACGGCGAATTTCTTTTTCAATCGAACTGTTGTGACCAACGACACGGGATATTTCGGAACTCCCGTCAGGGTCAACGTTCCCGTCTCGTCGTTACCTTCGTGCGACCGACGACTCCGGGATAAGGAACGGGTGTACCTTCTCTCTTTTCTCACCCTGCTCACCTCCTGCCCGCTAGTATAGGTGATCCGCAGAAGAGCGCTGCTTTCTCTCTCCCCCCCTCTCTCTCTTATTCACACAGCACCTCCGCGGGCACCGCTCCGCATGATCGTGCATGCGCTCCGTCTCGGACTCCTACACGAACGCGGGAGAACCATCGCCGGGCGAAGTTTTCCAGGTGCGAGGTTTCCAGAGGAGGAGACGCCGGGAACCTCGCGCCGGCAACACATTCCCCGGGCCCTTATGTACCACGATATACATCGACCGTGCGGTAGAGGATAGAGGGAAGGCAGGAGGGAGGTGGGAAGGGGTGATGGAGGGTATATGGACGGTGTGTGTGCGCTATACCGGCGCAAGAACCAAGAAAGAAACTTCAGGCCCTCTCTCTCTCTCTCTCTCTTTCGCGCTCTCTGCCATCACACATGGTGGCCACGTTGCCGCCTCCTCCTCGGCGAGCTGTACGATGCGACGCTCTCTCGTCTCTCCTCTCCGCTCCTCTCCTCTCTAATGCATTCCCCGGCGCTAATACGCGAGGAGGGCTCACCGAGGAGACCACTCTGTCTCCATCGCACGTGCAAAGACGTAACCCGGCTCGTACTTCGCCGCCACCGCCTGCCTTCTTCTTCTTCTTCCTCCTCCTCTTCTTCTTCTTCTCTATCTTCTTCTTCCTCTTCTTTTTCTCCGTCTTCTTCTTCGTCGTCGTCGTCTTCGTGGTTGTACTTCTGGCCGAGGTGGTAGGCTTCTTTTAATAGTTGAAGGCGGCGGAGCGTAGTCGCGATACGCTCTCGAGATATGATTTCCAGGTGATATTTACACTCGTTCCAGGTGCACCTCTCTCCGGCGATCGGCGATCGAGGAATAGCGGATTCCCTTCGTGAGGTCGTGCGGCGAGCGAGTGTAACGTGGCCGGCTTGCTTTTTCGGCGAGAGAGAGAGAGAGAGGGATCCCGCACTTTTTCCCCCCGTCGTTTGAATTTCCGCTCACGAAGCCGAAATCGAGCGAAATTTCGAATGAGCGGTGATTTCGGCTCGACAAACTTCTTTTTGATTGCGTTCGGAAACGTGTGCGAGGCAACGAGGTGCGCGAGCGGCGGCGGAGGAGGCAGGGGTGAGGGCGAGCGGGAAGGGATAATTTTCAAAACAGCGTTCGATCGCGCGCCCGCGCGACGATCGTTGCGCGCGCCGCGCGCATTAATATGCGAAAGCGCGCGCCCCGCAAAATGACGGCTAATAATGCATGGCACGGTTATGCAAGAGTTAATTAATGAGTGGCGAATACAAAAGATTCGCGGGAAGCAAGGAAAAGATAAATGCTAGATTCGCCGCCGCCGGGGCGGCTTAACTTTTTCCGGACTTCGCGTTACGCCGGGAGCATCTGTTCGCGAAAGTTCCCGGCAAAGCACCGCTGCATGTTCCGCATTACAAAATTCACAGACGCGGGGGGGGGGG
>NW_014557992.1:211277-226320 GCF_001313825.1 Dinoponera quadriceps | reverse complement strand
GGGGGGGGGGGGGGGGGCTCATCCTCGCTCTGCTTTCCGTGCGAAATTGCGAGGATTAATTTCGAAGGGTTACGCGGCCGAATATTCGAAGCGTTCCTTAATGTTTCTTAAGCATCGCGCGTGCATTCGAGGAGGGAGGAAGATACGTGTCGTTCTCTTTCGGACGACGGACTTCGATGGGAGGATTCCGCGAGACCGGTCGGTAGTCGTCCGTTGCAACGGGCTCTCGCCTAATTAATATCCGACGTACGATTGGCCGAGATACGTAGCTAACGAGGGGATGAGACGCGCAAGTCACAAAGTCCTCCCGGTAAACGGCGAAACTCGCGAGCACCTCTCCCCGAGGAGGTGCGAGAACTTTCGCCGGAGTTCGTGAGCGAGTATCCGATCTAACGGGGGATTTGACGTAAGGGGCAATTTGATGCATCGTCGGATTCATTACTCGTCTGGAGAGACGCGGTTTTGTCGTGTCCGTAACGTATCGCGGACCAACTTGCGCCGTGTTCTCCGTCTCCGTTCTCTGCGCGCCGAACGTGTACATCCCGGCGAATTAGCTAGTGCTTACCCTACCGAGTACGGTAAACGTGCCCGACCAGTCCTCACGCACAATCGGAGGCGAGAAATTCGCCGAGGCGTCGCCGAAAGGAAGATCTTATCTCGCACGATGTTTGGAAACAAGTCGAACGCCTCGGACTTTTGAGTCGTCCTATTTCGACAGACATCGGCCCGTCGGACATTGTCTAACCCGACGTCGCGAATTAAATTAACTCTTCTTCATCGTTATTAGACGTCGCACTAATTAAAAATCCCCTAATTTCTTCCGAATTAAACACCGTCGGACACCGTAAATTAAAAAGAGAGAATCTTTAATAATTAAATAGCCCCAGAGGAGAATACCACTGTTAATTATTTCCTGCTGAAGGCGGCTCAAAAAATAGTGCCCGAAACATTCGACGTTGATTTCATCCCGACATAATGATTTTGTGCTGTAATCGCGCTCTCGTGTCACCCGGGACGATATTAATGATTTAACCCGCATTTAATATCGACGTAACGCCGACGTAAGACTCTCGCATGCCTCGTATACGTTTATCTTCCGTCCGTTCCGTTAAATAAACAAGCGGATAAATTTACTCCGGGTTAATTGCAACTGGATGTCGCGATTGAAGAAAAAGATACGGCGTCGGAAATGAACTCGTCGGTGCTCGTCGGTGGTTCTTTCGGTCCTGATTGTGCAGCCTAAAACAACACAAAGAGCTGGTTGCTCGGTGATCCGCCGGTTAAACCGGCCGCGAGAGCTCTTTCCCCGATTCCGTACGAACCCGCGCCGGTCCACGTCGGTGATCCCGCGTACGGCGACGTCGCGTACAAATAACACCGCCGCTCGTCATTCCCGTTGTTCCCAATTAGGCGGCCGGCGAATCAGCGCGCCGCTATTCATGAGAGCCGGATAGATCTGGATCCGGTGATTCCGCGTGCGCCAGAAGAGAGCCTCGCGATCATCGCGACGCCTGTTTGTATTGCGCGGCGCGGCCAATGACGGGGCCACGGGTGATCGGTTTCGCGTTCGGTTCGATCGCGCCGACATGAATTATTTACGCGGGTTTTGCGATATCGCGCACCGCCCTCACCCTCCCGACTCCCCCCTCCGCCTGCCCGCCCGCCCGCCGCTGTGACGCCGGCGTTGTCCGTCGTTAGCTCTATAATTAATATCTCGTAATTTGGATAGTCAAAGCACGGCGGCGGAATGTGTTACACGGCCGTCACACGCTGTATACGGTACGCTAAAAGCGCGCGATCGGCCTGGCTCTCGTTAATGCTTAATATGTAGAAGCGCGATCGCCCATATGTCCGCGTTTTGTTTCCTTTTTTCCGCCTCCGCTTACGTGTTAATACGTTATAATACGTGTAGTATTATTACTATCATCGTTATCGTTGGTTGTTGTTGTTATTACTGTTATTATTGTTATTGTTATTAATGCGCCATAATGTATATCACGTATGGTGTACATCTTACAATCTATACATTATTCCCGATTCTTCCGAAATTTTCCCCGATTTCCGCAGTTTCCCCTCGCCTCCCAGGCGCCTCCTCCCTCCGGCCGCGCGAATTCACGGCTGCGCTCGACGCAGAAATTATTCCGTCTCGGAAGGGCCGCGCGACTTTTCACGTGCGATCTCGCGCAAACTTCGTTTCCCGCGTCTTAGCCGCGAATATTGCGCGGAGTGCTCGTCGCATCGCGAAGGAACAATTAAATTAAAACGTCCGCTTTTGCTCTTCGCACGTGTCACTCGATATACACTGAGCGGAGCCGATAGTCATCCGCGCGGCGGTTACGTTACTTCGTCGAAGCGGCACTCGGAAGCTCCGCGCGCTCGCTCGTACCGACGACGCTCGCGGTTAGCAGGAATTATTCAGGGTTCTTTCTAAAAGCGCGTGTATTCGCGCCGGAATTATCCGTCGCGCGGCCACGGGCTCTCCGTAACTCGCGGCAATATCGAAATAGCCGGCTCGCGCGCGACGCAACCGGGCTCGCGAATAGATCGACCCTTTTCGCGTAAACGGACCAACCCAGGACATCGAACTTACGTCACTCGGCCGTTCCCTAGAAAATCCATAGGAACCTTCTATAATTCACGTCACCGCGCGATACTTCGCGGCGAGGGAAACGCTAATGCCGCGGTATCGCGCGCACCGAATAATTTCGGAAGGGGCGAGCTGTGTCGGATCGTACAATGCACCGACAAATAATCAGATTCTTATTTCGAGAGCTGCGATCACGTCGCGACAGTCCAATTCTTACCGCGCGAAATATCGAGAGTAACACCCGGGGAAGTCCGTATTCTCGGTCGTTCACGATTCCCGGCGCGACTCGCGCCGTAACTCAAGGCAGTCGGTCTGTCAATTTAATTCTTTCGGAAAATGATCTCGAATTTTCACAATTTTACTATTTATCGAAACACGATCGTACACACGTGTAAAACTAGAAAAGGAGTTTGGCCGTACCGAAGCTGAGATAATTGAAGTCAAAGTTGGCACTTTATATGGTATTTGCATGTATCGCACAGGTACAAGAAAACGGCTTCCAATATCACGTTTTGAATTCCAGCGGTCGAATTATTCTTACGGTTTTAGTGAAATACGAGAAGACGATGAGAGGTGTTATAAAAATGTTACAGGATCGTAGACCATTTAGTTTTCCAGAAAGTGATGTATTAAATATAGAATTTTTTACAATGGTTGAAGTATGTAACAGCTAACATGTAAAAATCTGGCATTATTGTACGTGAAATATTTTCCGTTGTACCTCTTGATTAGGTATTATTTTAAATATAGAATGGTTAAATAACTTTTAATATTTATAGTGTAGTATAGAATAATACGGGCAAATATGACGTCGTATGCATCTATCGGTGCATATGATATACTCGCAAACAATACCTAACACGAGCGCTTCCAGCCAGTAGTATTACACGCCAAAGCGCGAGAAACCATTATTTCTTTATAAGTTTTTAAATATTATGTAAATTTTGATGATATTTTCTTGCCATAGAGTGTCAGAGCTGTATATCATAAATCGTAAAATTTATCAATATTTAGCACAGATTCGTCGGGCTCTTTTGTGTTGTATTAACCATTACCTTCCTAACAATATTGTCACGGACCAACTACCTTCACCCCGTTCACCTCCGTTGATTGTATTGACGAATGAAAATACGATAAATAAATATAATTCGCGACGCGTATATCTTTACCCCGCTTCATTGGCTTTCTGTTGGCCGCACAACTGTTTTTTGAAATGCAATCCAATTGCATAATTAATTATTCTTTATACGCGAATTGATAAATAGCACCGATCACCGATGACCGTCATGGCATTCAACGCGTTAATCGTTATTACACATATCATTCGTACTCATCGCGCTGATGAGTTTACCAATTCATTAACGATCTCTTCACCGACACGGTGCGTTCTTCATTCCGAATTATCTTCATTCAGAATTATCTCTCTCCCTCTTTCTCTCTCTCTCTCTCTACTCTCTTTCTCTCTTCTCCTTCTTGCATCTCTACGTGCCGATTGAGCGTTTCTGTTTTCTCCCAGGACACCGTGTATAATCGCGAATGCGTGTCCGCACACACATCTCGCTATCGCCGCACCAGTAAGGTGGGTGCCACCCACTTCAGGGTCTACCTACCTACTCGGCCGAGGTTCGGTCTTCCTATGCGTTAAGAGGGGGCTGGCAGGGGGGAGGGGGCGATGAAGGGGGACTGAGTGCACCGGCCACGATCACGCGTATTCACGTATGATCTCCATATATACGTGGCGCGTGTGCACAGACGCGCATGTATGCCCGGTATGATCCTGTACATGGAACCCGTACACGCGCAGCGTGGTGCGTCCCGGGGTTACCGGGAATGCACTCGCCGGACCGTCGTAAACGCGTATACAGGGTGTTTCAGTGCGACCCGGCCCGGCGGAGCAGCGCTTGCTCACAGTACCCCGCCCCCGTTAATCCTTCGAGGATGTAACACCTGCGGTAGCGGCAGCTCTCAATTAGGGACGATTCGACGACGCTCGTCTACAAGGTGTCCCAGATGCACGCGGCGCGCGAGGTAATTCGGTGGTTACCTCGTTCGCCGGATTAAACCGATGATAAAAGTGTCCACGACGGATATACGCTGGAGCATACGAGTGACCTTTCGTTGTATTTCTTTTTCCCGTCTTTCCTTCCCTCCAGCGAGAGAACATGCTAAAATCGCGGGGGAAACGCGATCGGATATTTGCGCGGGCATCACCGGTTGGATATTAACAGGCATATCGACACACTTTGCTCGCCTCCTCGCAGTCGGATCGATATCAATTGCAGATACTAACGGAGAAATTTGAATTTCCTTTGAGATAAATGCCGTGCTGTCTCACGCAACATGACGCGTCCTCTTTAAATAAGGATGTATCCACTATCTAGGATGTAACAGCTGTAAGATACGCTGGGACTTTCTAAAGCCAAGCGGTGCCGAACGAAGGGTTCACACAGTGGAGATGTAATAATCCGCTTTTTTTGGAAGCTCAAACGCAAATGTGATTTTCGGAAGCGGAGATGAAATGATTGAACATATATTTCCCCCCCCCCCGCTTTCTTTTCGCTGAATTAATTTTCTCAAGCTCCCTCGAGAAAATTGCAATTCGATCGTGGGCCGCATCGAACCCTTCGATCCCTCACGATGACTTATCTACGGGACGTTCCGCGAGAAAACGACCGGTCCATAAAGGATATCCCGAATGTTATTACCGAGATTTTATCGATCTATGACCGTCAAAATTGTTGATCGACGAATTTTTCGTTAAGTATTGGATTATTACCGACAAATAATTGGCTGCCCATTCGCGCAGCGCGGTTCATAATTTTTAGGAGTAACTTCCTTTTTTACAGTTATATTAATAGCGCGATCTACCCGAGCAGGATGAATGCCAACACTGTCGAAAACTTTTCCGCTCCGAAACGATGGACTGCGCACCGTAATACATTTTTATATACCCGTACAGTCAAAGCGTATAGTGAAAATATAATCCAGAACGCTTATAAAAATTGGATTACAATCCATTCTTATATTATGTAACAAGCGGAAAATTTTATATTCCCTGCGATTGATTTCACTTCTTTCCGATTCGCCCGCGAATCAAAATTTATACCGCGTTTTTAATTTTTTAGATTTATCTTTCTTCCACTCGGAAGAAACTTAATCGACTTTTACCTTACGATCTTTTTTAAAACTTTAGATTTAAAAAGATTAGATTTAGAAATGAGAGCAACCCTAACTTGCCATATTCCGATCCAGTGAACCGCTGAACGTGTGTTTCTCGGTTTTCTAGTTCTGGCAATTATTTGTTTCCTCAAAGTATCGGATGTCCGTTTCAACGGACGTGCATTACTTTTTCTTAAATCACATTTGCAAAACCATTTGAGAATTTTTTCGAAAACATAGTTTTTCTTATAATAATAAGTTTAGCTGCATCCAAATTATTCTCTTCACCTGATGTCATAAACATTTTATTCACACTCTGTATTTCCAATTCCCACATTACAAGTATAAAAATATTAATTAGAATGAAAATGATAAGACGACAATGTCGAGTGGTCTTACGGACCGGAGAGTGGCGTGTTTAGGACTCGAAATTAACTAAGGTTCTTAAATTAACCAATGATACAGAAATACGATCGCCTATCCGAAGAGCAGTCTTAGCTTTCCAATGCATTTTGTTTCACGTTGCTACCATTGTTGCGGAGATATCGGCGACCGACGATTTCTAAAATAGGGGCTACGGCCCATTTCAATGTTACTCCCTGCTCCTTTCAATCAGGTACGCCGCCGACCTGAAAACCTGAGAACCGAGTGGTGTGACGTTGGAATACGAAGGCACAACAATGTACTTTGTGCGAACGCCGCTGAACGCTGACAAAAGACAGCGTGTTGCTTCCGAAAACTTCGAGTGTTTGTCTCAATGAAAAATCGATCTATGTTAAACAAATATCATTCTTTTGAGATTTCACGCAGCGTGCATCCCAATCTCTCGTGTTCTCGTCATGACACGTATTCACGAATACAACACGTAGTAAACGAGATATATCATTGTTCAAAGATGCCAAATATATTTAGAAAGTAGAGAATGCCATAAGAACTTTCACCACATACTTCTTGTCCGCAATCTTATTTTAAGACGTAAGCAGCAAACAAATTGATGATCGATTATTCTTCTAATAAACGACCGTGGTTGGTCAATTTGATTACTGCTTACGTCTTAAAGCAGGACTGTGGACAAGGGGATGATGAAATTGTGCGCGTTCTTCGCTCGAAATATTGCATAATCTGTGCGGGAAAAATGCTATTGTGTTAATAGAATTGATCAGCAGCGCTGTAATAGGAGTAAATCTTCTTCATTCAATAACAATATTATTAAAACCAATACGTCTCTCTCATATATTGTTTTAATAACGCTCAATTTTGTTACATAACTCAGTTTTATAACTCAATTAGTTCCAATGATATTGATATTGAATTAAGATTTATTCCAATTACAGTGCTATTGACTTGTACACTCTATTGCAGCATTTTCTCCGTGTATTATTATTATTCTCCTCAAATTATAATTTCGTGGTCTTGACGAGCGTTATACAAGCAACATTGTGCACTACGTTAACGAGATATTGAATCATGGAGGTATGTTTACGAATATTTCACTAAGAATCGGTTGTCGATGTTAGGACCGGCACTTGTTATTCAATCGTGATCCAATGCCGGGGCCGGTACTGGCTGTGAGTACCGTGCTGATATCGAAAATCCGGCAGCTAGTAATAGCTCGACACTGGGTCGATCGTCAAATCCTGCATGTGCGCGCTCCTCGCGAACGGTGGGATACGTTGCAATTCGGTTTCAGGATTTCGAACGGCGGCTTGGAACGATTCTCGACTAATATCTGGCAAATTCGTATGCGCGTTCACGCACGCCTGCAATCGGGCCGCGTCGGGGAGAAAAGGAGAGAGCTGAAGGAGGAGAGAAAAACGAGAGATAGAGAGAGAGAGAGAGAGAGAGGAGCGCGAATGGAAAGGAGAGTCGCGCGTGTAAGAGCAGCTTGCGCACCGTTGCCAACGCGATAAAACTAATCACCGAAATAACCGCAGACCACCTCAGCCGGCTTCCCGTCACGGACACGTGGTCCCGCGAGCACGCACACGCGCGACGTCACAATCCGGACGTCACAATACGACGACCGCAGGCGAGCCTATATATTCGTATCCATCTCGATGCCCTGTCGTCTCGTCATCGTACTCCATCCTGCGCCCCCTCCTCTTTCCACCCCTTTTTCTCTTTGCGTGCGTCCAGTTCTGCCGATTATCGATCCCCGGATCCATCGGGGAACCGCGCGTTTATGCATTCAAGAATCGCGAGGCACAAGCGAAAATGTAACCGTTCACGCAACTCTCCGGATCGGAGGGATTTTAATCTCGGAAACTCGGAAACTTCCGCATCGGAGAATACGAAGAGCATTTCCGAATCCTTTCCCGGTCCCGAAGACGGGGACCTCGCGCGAAGGAGGATGCCCGTAAAGAGTGAAAATAACATTTCCAGGAGGAAAGAGAGAAAAGTATTACTCGCCAAGAATACATATATATATGTAGAGTCCGATTAAAGCGCGGAAACGAGAGCTACCTTCCCCCGAATGGGATCGGTTTTAATTTAAATATTTCCTAGGGTCATATTAATGAATCGCGTCTCTCGGGTCCTTCACGGTCCCACCCACCCCCTTCACCCCTCCCCTCGCTCGCTTCCTCTCGTCCCGAATGTCCACGTTGATCCTCCTGCATTTCCCGTCGCTCCCCGCGCATACCGTGCGCACATATATCTACGTATGGGAGCTGGAGGCGTGCGTACCTTCGAGCGCTGCGGCTGGCCGACGGTACCGCTAAAGGTTTAATTAGCGAATCGGTTAATCGGATACGTGACTATTAGCGTGAAATCCGTGGCGCGAGGACGACCACGGAAAAAGCTCTCCCTCTCTCTCTCTCTCTCTCTGTTTCGCTCTTCACTCCCTCTCACGCTCTCCCGGCCGGCCGTCTCGCGCGTACGCGAAATCGTGACTCGTTTCGCGCTTAGACGCGAGAAAAGTCTTCGGCGCGACTGCGGTATTTTATCGGTTTATTCGAATGTTACGGTACTCGAACGTGTTACACCTCGCGCGTACGTCGCGATAACGTACCGGGCGGCCCGTAATGGCTCGCCTGGAATTATGTGAGAACCGACGCGAAGGTCGCGCATCGCCTTCGAGAGTCGATCGTTGATCCTTTAACCCTGGTACCACTAAGAGGATGAAATTAATATACCCTCCTCCCACCGGTTCTCGTATAAGTGGTTAATTGTTCGTGATAAAGTGAGTAATAAGTGTTTTCCTCGTTGGGAAACTATATTAATTGGCGGCCGGGTGCCTCTTGATCGAAAAACGCATTTATCAAAACGCAATCGGCGCGGGACTTTCCCGGCTGCTATCAGGCTGCAACGCGGGACTGCAACGCACCACTGCGGGGGAGACTCATTGACCGACATTGCGTTCTATGCGTCCGTTAGTAAACCGGAATTTAAAAGAACGCGGCGTGCGAACGCGAGCGAGCGCGCGTAACAGCGACAATTTATGCGCCCGCTTCAGGTTTATACGTACGCGGAAATGGATGTGGGGAGGTGCGGCGGGGGCGGAATGAAACGAAAAGAAAAAAAAGAAGGGAAAGAGAAAAAAGAGAGGGAGGAAGAAACAAGGAAAAACGATGGGGCGAACCGGGAATAAAGGGGATGGCCGTTGGACGCGTTTCGCGGTGTCTAACTGCCGCATAAACTCGCCCCGAAATCTTAAAATAGTCGCAACAATTTATGCGTCCTGCCCGTTGTGCACCCTTCGCGCACCGGCCTCGCCCCGTCCTCACCTCGTCCTCCTGCCCGATTAAAGAAACGTCCGAGAATATCCTCCTCGCTGTCGCGCAACTTCGGGACGGACGTTTGGTCGCGAAAATCGACAACGTTCAATTCGACAGGTGAACGCGAGCCTCTTCGAAAATCAATTCTAACCCTCCCACTTCCCACGGGACTTTCGTGGATTTTCATATTTTATATTTCGAGGTTGGATGTCTCGCGATCTCCGCGAGAATTATCTTTATTCGGCGTTGCCGATTGTAACGGATACTTACGAAACGCGTACCTCGCGTTTTGCCCCGTTTTTGCGTTCTCGCGTTATCGTTGATTCTTATTTCGTGCGGATTGAAAAAAGGAAAAAAAAAGCGAACGATCCCGAATCGATTCTATGTTAATATACTATGTTAATATAGCTACCACTTGTCCTGAACTCGAAGGACCAACGGAAAATTTCAAAATACAACATTATAGAGCGTTACACGCGGCGCGTTTCGAATAATCGCGAAAAAGCAATCGATGCGACGATCACTGAGACGCATTCGTAATCAATGAAAATCCAAAGTCTATAAAAANGGGGGGGGAGGGGGGGGGGGGGGAGGAGGGAGCGAGACAAACATAAGTGCACTGTTCCCGTGAGAGAATTTCCAGCGGAGATATACCTGGCAGCGAGGTATGCGCGCGATTATCGCGCGTTCGTTGCAAACGGTAGCACGCCAGTTACCACGAGATCTCCCCGCGAAAGCAAAGGGTTCTCGCCGCCGCTGTTTTATAATGCATCACGTTTCCGCGGCGAAAAGTTTCCGCTGGAAACCCACCGCCGCCGCTGCTTCTGCGAACGTCACGGCGCAACTTCGCGAAACGCCCGTCCGCCCGCCCGCCCGTGCGGTAAAATTTACGCCGGGCCTCGTTACGATGTTGCTGAAACGCGCGGTTCTCGTAATTGTGCGTTCGGCGGGCGAAAATGGAGAGGCGGAAGTTTCGCCGCGGCAAAACATCGCCGCGCCCAGAGACCCGCGGAAATTTTCGCGGCGCTGATATTTCCGCGTCGCTCTGATTGTTAATTATCTTCATCCCGACGGCGTTTCCGGGTTGCCGATCCTAACAGACACTTGCGAGACACGCGCACCTCGCGTTCTCCGTTTACGAATTTTTGCGCGATTTCGCGCTACCGCTGTCTACCTTATTACGGGAGTTGGAAAAACGAACTACCCCCGAATCGACATTTTTTCGCTCTTCGTTAATCCTGCGAATCCCGTTGAACTTGAAGAACCAATAAACGCTACACTGAGGAACTGATTCGGTTGATCAATCTGGAAATGGAATACCAAACGCGGTTTTGTATGATTGTTCTGTTTTTTTCAAATGAGGGAAACGGAATTTCTGGTTATGAAAACCAAATTTCGTCCAACCAAAACCGGTTACTCAATATAGAACATTGTGATCCTACGCTAGCGTTTGCAAATAGATATGCTGTTTCTTTCATGTTAAACTTTCATGTAAAATTGAAAAAAGAACCTTCAGGATTATTTAATCACCCACTTATCTCGATATCGTATTACCATAAAAATTTCATTCTTAATTTCAATAAGTAATATGTTAATTATATGACTTATTCAAGATACTAGATATAACTTATGATTAAGATGGAATTTACTACGGATAAAATACGCGCGATAAGTAATTATCAAAGAATTGATGTGGGTAAATAATGGGGCCAATGGGCCAATAAATCAAGACACTTTTCTGCCTCATAACTCTCTCTCTCTCTCTTTGCTTTTCTCGTTTTTTCATTCTTTCATTGGTATTGGGCACTTCGCTAGAACTTGGATGTAAAGAAATGAAAAGAAAAGGATAATAAGGATAAATTCCAAGTGGTTCCACAGTTGTGATTGTTAATAAGAATTTAAATTTGGATTCAGCACGACAGAAAATTTAAACAAAAGTGGAAAAAGGCGGATGTCACGTAAAACTCGCATTCGAAGAAATCTTTTTAGAGAAATATATCTCTCACGCGAAGTTTAAACCGGTATTCATATAGTTGTGAATTATTTACGATCTTTAACCTCGTAATTAACCCTCGCGAGGAAATACGGAGTAGCAGGACGTGAATAGAAACGTAGGATTATGTGTGACCCAAATATATGAATATATATTGTTTGATTAAAAGGAAACATTAAAACAAGGCACAAACGTCATATAGAACAATAAGCAAAACAATTTTTTTTAATATTCTAATATTATAATAAATAAATGTGTTGCACCAAGTTCATATAAATGACCTCTGCCTTTTCTTGCAAGGGCAATAATTAAGGATATAATTGTAGATTCATATTCGTAGGTCGTTATTCGGCTGTTAGGGTCCGTATCTCTTGTTGTATGAAGGAAGAAGGTCGACAAATATATACAATCAGAGGTCCATGAGATTATAATTATTTATCATATAATAACAGACTACGAAATACCGGCCTTAGAGTAAATTCGAAATCTCGCCTCGAGGCGTCTCTTTATTTCCGATAAGTTCGTTAGACGTTTTTTAAAATCGGGAACATTCTGGTGTAATAAATAATTTGGCACACCTGAAGGATGTATCTTGTTTCTGGCTGCTTCGTGGTTTCTGAACATTCGCTAATACTAACACACAGTACGATTCGATCGAAGAGGAATGCGTGTAAAATAACGCGATACCCGCGAGGAAACTCGACTAAATATTTCAATAGCCGACGAAATACTTCGATCGCCCGACAAGAAATGTAAACAACGTACCGACACACGTGCTCTGCATAGCAGTACGTGCATTGCTCGTCGTGCGGCTCGAGACATAATTATGTCACGGACGAGGACGCGACGTTCGAGAGTATCAAAACAATTGATGCCTACGAACCAAACAGTCACCTCTCACCAATCGCAAACCATTGTCGCCCGCCAAGCAACGACGAGTATATTCGGTGACCGAGAAATCGCGACAGTCAATATTCTCAGAACATTCCGGATCTGCGAGGTAGTCAAATGATCAAATTATCGAATTGTTAAATTGTAAGAATTGTTACACGCGTGGTATACATAAAAAATGTCATACACTCGACGATTGTCGTCGGTTAACACGCGTTCATTAATTAACACTACGATTCCGATCAAATTGTACTTTTTCGAGCGGGATTATTAAGCTTAACTACGATGACAACTAGAAGCTGACTCCAGGACGGAATATAGGACGTAGGATATAGTGGCAATCGGTGATGCGAGTCTTCTTCCATCTTTTCACTTCTTTTAAATTTTCAAAGTCCTATCGGAATTTCTAACACTAATAGAAAATAATAAACAGATTATGAAAGGAGGAAGTTTGTTGCTAAACTTAACCACTTATTAATCTTCAGATTCTATCAAATTATTTAATATTTGCTTATTGCACGTATTGTGTCCTTAGTTAGAATAAGTTATATAATTATGATGTATCGCTTGTTAGAATTGATAATAAAGATTAGATGCAGGCAGAGACCATTGAGATGATCGAGTATGAATGAATTTTTAAATAATTTCTTAAGCCTTGACCACAAAACGGCGACAATCATTTCTAACAGCAAAACCTAACAGCCTATATAACTCCAACAACTAACTACATAACTCACAATTTTCCATCGGTGCTTGAAGTTTGACGAGAAATGTAGAACAGAAATTTTTAATTACTTAATCCTTGCGTATTCTAACCTCTTCCTCGAGTTCCTTTCGTTAACTGATAATCATTGAATAACGTGAACTCCTTGATTCGTAACAATGAGACAATCGCACCGAGGGGCTACCGTCAATTATTAGTTGACGGAATTAAATCCGAGGAAGTAACAAGGTACACGTAGAGAAATTGATAGATCGCGCGTTGCATCCGAGTATCTCAAAGATGGATAAGTTCCCGCGCTGAGGTATGGAAATTAAATCACGGATTTCTCTTAGAGGGAAGATCGTATTATATGAAATCAGATTTAATTTTATGTATGCTAGTATGTTACAACCGGGCTAAGAGAAAAATCTCGCTCTCGCGTTCTCGACGCTTCAATTATCGTTAGTGCGCGCGCGACGTCCGCTAATGTAAGTTACGTTATCATACCTTATTACACGAATGTAGCATAATGCATTACCGTCCGTTAACGTACCGCGCACTCTGCCTCTCTCCCATCCACCCTTCTCTTTCCTCTCTCGCCATCGCTTGCCCGATGCGTACGGAACAAAGTACGCGAGGTGGAAGAAAGTTATCGCTCGCCGAGGTAAGACGATATTCGGCGGTGAAAAGCACCGGACGTTCATTAGAAATGCGAGCGGACCGATGTTACGTTTAGCGCGCGTACCTGTTCCGCTGGAAAAAAAAAGGAAAGAAGGAAACGAGACTATTATCTCTCTTAAAAACGATTCGAATGATCAATCGTAGATCCTCGAACCCGAAAGTTGGTGAAACGACAAGATTCCGTCTTTCTTTTTAGAATGATATATATTCGTGAACGGTGCGGCGAAGAGTTGCGTTCGGCAAAACGTGTCCACAAATAGCAGTGAACGACGTAGGCGAACATTTTTTCAGATTTCGACTAGTCGTCAAATATAATTGATTAGTAACAATAAATCTCACGGCGTGGTACCTCTCTGTAATTTTCGCATACCTGAATCTATTGTCCGGCTCTCCTCTATCTTTTTTGTCACCATTCGACGGTAACCCCAATTATAGACAACCCTAAAGTCCTAATCTTTTTTTCATTCCTATTTCTTTCATTACAGATCGACTAAATCGCCAAGAAGACCGATGCGCTGCGCTGTGCCTTCAAACTCGTCGTAAAATGATTTTAAACGTGAAGAAAGGCCAAGGGAAGTTTGGTATTGTTATTAGAAACGGGCTCGTCTTATATACATAAAGTGTCGCTTTCCCGCTGTCTTTTTTTTTTTTGGACGGTAGCCCCTTTTTACTCTATCACTGAACGATCTTACTTGCCTCGTGATACCTCGCGAACGGTTGTATCGAAATTACTCATCGTACCCCGATCTACCCCCGAGATTCGTTACGTCCGAACGGATTTCTCCGGCAGCCGGTTATATTTTATCCTCGTAGCAGCGCGACAAGAGAGGAGGAACGGTTTCCCCGTTATTTTTCGCGGGGAAAAGTCACGTAAGAGTCGGGAGGATCCTTCGACTTTCAGCAAAAAAGGGCAATGAGAGAGAGAGAGAGAGAGAGAGAGACTGGGCGGACGGGAGAAAGGAGTGAAAGGGGGGTGAGAGAGGGCGAGCGTTTTGCCCGGGGCTGAGTCTCTCGCTCCTTCAGAGCTCTCACGAACAGGCAGGGCTACTCCAGTTTCGAGGTTATCCCTAGATAGGGAAAAAATGTCTCGGCCACGGCAGCTGGGTAAAATCGTATCTCCTCTGCCATCCGCACCCTCTCCCTTTCGTCCCCCTGGACGAGAAGGGGTCGTCCTCGTTGTCGGAGAGTATTGGCCGCCACGAGCAAAAACCTTGGAGCCGTATGTACGTGAGCACGTGTGCACGTGTGTATAGCGCGCTCCACGGCTCTCGCGTGTACGTGTTGCGGGCGAGCAGGCGGTAGGAGGTGGGGGG
>NW_014557992.1:210942-211221 GCF_001313825.1 Dinoponera quadriceps | reverse complement strand
GGGGGGGGGGGGGAGAGAACGAGAAAGAGGGTTGAGGGTTGATAGAGGAGAGAAAGGAGGAGAAAGGTGGAACCGTAGATGGTAGAGAAGAGAGAGAGAGAGAGACTCGGAGGTAGTCGGTGGGTTGAGAGAGCGTGAGGAAAACGGCGGGCGACGGGAGAGCGAAGGGGGGCGGGGGAGAGGCAACAGAGGAGAATCGGAGGGAGACGGGAAGCGCTGTGAGACTCGTTCCAGCGCACACAAGCCATCCTATATTACGGAGTCTCACCCTCTATCCTG
>NW_014557992.1:193256-210847 GCF_001313825.1 Dinoponera quadriceps | reverse complement strand
CCATCCTATATTACGGAGTCTCCCCCTCTATCCTGCCGCCCCCTCCCCCCCGCCCCAACCCGCCTCCGTCCCCCGAGCCCTCGAGATGAAACCCAACTTCTCTCTGCCGCTACCTCGACTCACACTCCTCGCCACCCTTCAGCCAACAGCCCCCGTCCCCTTCAACCGCCCCCGCTCGCCCGCCGTGCGCTTCCGCGGCCCCTCTTCGCCTCTCTTCGCCATACCCTGTCGGAGAGTAAGGGAGTCCTTTGGGGTTGAATCGAGGGAGCGGCGAGGGGCCGCGGGAGGACGAGGAGGAGGTAGAAGGACACGGCCGAGAGAGGAACGTATCCGCGAAGCGTTGTATGTATCGTCGTCGCTATGTACGTATGTGCGCGCCGCCCGGTATATGTACCGATACACCCCCGTGTGCACGTGTCGTACACGCTGTGTGCTTACACGTGGTACGACTACGCGTGTGTATGTGTGTACGGGCGTGCGCGCGACCTTGTGTGTGGAGCGTGCGTGTGTGGAGAGGTGAGCGCCGCCGCTGGGCGATATTAATTTCTCTGCGAGGGCTTTCGTCCACCTCTACCTTCCCGCATCGCTCGCGACTATGTGAAACGTCCCTCGCGAGCCACCCACCGCCCACGCGCCCCCGCGAGAGAACACTCCGAGTTGTGACTTTCGGCGGTCATTTCAAACCGCCCTCTCCACCCACCCTTTGCTCATCCCGCGCTCCTCTCTCACATCCGTCCGTGGCTCGTCCTGGGTGCACACCTTGCGCCCTTTGCCGGGACCTGTCTCTGATGCCTAGGCGAACTGTTCGCATCCCGGGGCCCGTTAAACGTTAACAGAGACGAGCGAAATCTCGTCGACGACTGATCCATCGGGTTTTTATTCCCCCCTCATGTAAATGTAAATCCGTGGGGCGAATTTCTAGATCAAAAATCCGCCAGCGACCGGCCGGCGGATTCTTTCGGGCTGATTTCAGATCGTCGCGTACACCCGAGAAATTTGTAATCCTACTTTGAGTTTAATTTAATTTTACGTTCATCGTTCAAAGGTCTTCTATTGTGCTTCTTTGATGTTGCAAATGGGGAAGTTGTTGCCGTCTTCTCCGCTTGAAAATCTAACTAACTTGAAAATAGAACTAAAATTTAGGCCCTGCAGTACTGAATTCCCTTACAAATAACGTTAACGTAGAATGAAAAATTTCATCTCGGGCAGTCGAGGAATTACACAGAGATTCACAGTTCGACCGATTAAAGGTTGCGACTCTTTTTCTCGTTGGATTTCACGATGTATCCCATATCCAGTGGAAGGATTTACTTTTTCCTTTAATCATTCTCAAAAGATACACTTTCCTACTGGATGCGGAATACGTTGCAAAACTCATCGAAACAATGCGTCGCAACTTTTAATCCTTTTGACTTTTCAGTCAACCCACAAAGGTATTCGCTTTCACCCCCTATATCATTAACGTTTCCGTGACTCCCCGCACTCCCCCAAACTCACGATGCGAATGGATATTTATCACTCGGATAACACTACCGTTCTTTCGCCTTATGTTAGGTTCCGAACGCTCAAAATTCGTTCCGCTTCAACCGACGTCCTAAAACCCTCGTCGGGAGCCGACGAGAGAAGCGCTTCGAGAAGCTTTACGATCGCGTTTTCATTTTTTTTTTTTTTGAAATCGTTTCATTCCGAGACCAGTGGTAGAGGACGCCGGGCGCGCCGTATGTAGAGAGAGCATAAGGAATGCCTCGCACAGATCCCCGCGAGCAGCGGGCGTGAGCAATGCGTTAAGCCTGCCACGCCGAGGGTCCATAAAACGGCAATCGGAATTCAACAACAACACTCGAGGGTTAATCATATCTCGCCCCCTTCGCGTTTGGGATCGCGCGATCGCGAGTTATGCTATCGCCCCGGCTATCGGGTAACAACATCACAAAGGGTTGCGCGAAGTTGCGACCGCCGAGAGATGTTGCCGTGGCGGGCGGCAACGGCGGCGCAACGATTGCCGTTGCCTTTTATTTCATAGATCGCTAGTCACGGCCCGCGGCATTCGCGTGAATTTAATTAAACAAACGGAGTTACGCGCTTACGGCTACATTTTGCAAACAGAAACCTACCGCCGGGAATCGTATCCTCGCCTCACCTCGGCAACCGGGGGCTAACTATAGGATGAGGTCAATCTTGCGATGCGGCCCCGAAATAGAACCGGATCGATGGAAACGGATTTGAATATGAACCATGCTCACGCGGAGTGCCGTGTAAGTAGGATGTTAACGCTGTGCACACGCCGCGCTATTAATTAATCGAGCTCGTTCGCGCGCTCGTCGGAACGGCGCGGTATCGGCGGAAACGTGCCTGATTTTTCCGACGACTGCCCGAAGTCCGCGCGATCGTCCGCGCGAGATTGCGATTCCGCGAGCGTCGCGACCGATATTGTAATTCCGATAATGTCAGAACCGCGGTACACCGCGGCATGTGAAAACACGTCTTTGTGCTTATCGATGTGACAATTGCCGTGAAATGCACTCGTCTCTCGCGCATCTGCCGATCGAAAATCTGGTTCACGACGAACCCGTGACGATTTAACGCGAGCACTCGCTCTCTCTCCCTCTTCCTAATAAACGAAGCGGCAAAGGGATCGTATGAAATAGTTAACGGGCGGCGCATCAGTGCGCGTAGCCTCGCGGAAAATCTGTAACGCGCTCCGCGAGTCTATTACTTTGATCGTTCCGCCGCTCCGGCGTTCCAGTAAATATAACTTTTGACACGAAACCGGATATTTGTTTCGCCCTCCACTTAAGTGATATATTCATCGCGTGCGCGTCCGGCGAATCGCGGCGACGTGAAAAATACCCCCCCCGAAAACGGATCGACCGGATTTAGACCCTTTATATATGCCGCGCGCGGCAGCGCGAACCAGAGCGCGCGGCTTTAAAGTTGCACGCCGCACTTAACGTAAATCAATCCGCCGTCAATCTAGCGCGCGAATCCGCGGTAGCGGAGGAAATTAAATTATTCTCCTATTTAATATGACCGAATGCATTCGTCGCTCCGGCGCGAATAACGATTTTCGCCGAAGAGGAGGCGACCGGGGGGGNGGGGGGGGGGGGGGGGGGCAAAAAAACGACGACGCCGCCGTCGTCGTTGTTCGCGTCGTTGTCCTCGTTCTCGTCGTCGCGACGGATTCGTCGCGAACTTAAATTACAGCCGACGGATGAGGGAGATCGCGAGGCGACCGCGGTAACTATTCGCTCCGCGCGAGAAGTCGAGTGGTCGAAAAATGGAACGCGAGACCTGCGCTGTACTCGCTTAGTATGGACCGTCGGCGGCCGCGGCACCCGGAGATCCTTTGTGATCTCGTTGAGGACGATCACGCGGACCGTCGCCCCCCGTTTCCCCTCGGGATCGCCGAGTCTAAAACCGGTGGTACAGCGCCCCGTAGCCACCCTCATCGCGCGCATAAATCACAATAGAGGCGGAAAGTGGCGTGGAGAACTTCTCAAGCAGGGATATGTTCTCGGTGTAGTCCTTCGTTCCCTCCTCGGTCCTCGCCTACGTTCGCGTCCCACGATCCTTGCCAGTACTCCCGCCTCTTCGGCTTCTTCTTCCCTCAACCCCCGTCCTCCCCGTCGTCATCCTCATCTCCTCGCCGCCGCGTCTTTCCCGACCCGGCTAGTCATCCTTTTTACACGACCCGCGCACGGCTCCCTCGCCAAGTCCGGGCGAAACAGTGACACCGAGCTGGAACTGTCACTTGATTTATCATAGCGTTTTATACCGTGCGCCTCGTGTGGATTCGTGCGCGCGAACGGTAGCTCGAAGAAAAGTGTAATTGGGATGCGATCTGGAAAAACGAAGCTCCGGCGGGAGGGAGGGGGCAAAGCGCCGGACTTCGCGTTTACACGTGAGGAAAATGGACAATTTTACGGGAGCCCTTCGCGGAAAATTTTCTATCTCCCGTAGAGATAAGCCGCTGTACGTTAACGGATTTAATACAATGCAATATACGTGTTTGCGATATACATACATACGTACGCGCGAA
The DNA here is from genome assembly GCF_001313825.1 of Dinoponera quadriceps. Classification (NCBI taxonomy): domain Eukaryota; kingdom Metazoa; phylum Arthropoda; class Insecta; order Hymenoptera; family Formicidae; genus Dinoponera; species Dinoponera quadriceps. The sequence continues at coordinate 206,808 of NW_014557992.1, read as the reverse complement.
TGCATCTGTGTGCACGTGCATGTACGTTTGTTCTATATAGAGGGCGGTTTATGTAGACCTAAGCGGTGCACGTGTGTACGCACGTACGTCAGACTGGCACATCGACACACACACACACACACACACACATATGTATACATAAGAACGTAGGAGCGGGGATGCGCGGAGGGGACGAATATAGGGGTGGAAAGACCGAACGTCGTCCTTTATACCTTAGGTGGTCCCCGTAGATCCTAGCTGAGTCCTCCTTTCGTATCTTTACTCCCATTTCATCTCCTGCCACCCCACCGGCTCCCCAACCGCCCTTATTCTCTCCACTAGCCTTTGCCGCGCTCTCCTCGGATCGAGTCTCTTAGGTTGGGTTCCTGTCCGTCCCCCGTTCCGTCCCTCCTCATCCCTTTTCTCCCTGACCACCCCTCCGAATCGCCCGAGGCAAAAAACCTTCTAGCCTTCACGGTAGGGGTAAGAGCGAAGGGGAGTGCCACCGTCGGTGGATGAAGGTAGACGAGTTATCTTTCGTGGGAGAAAGAGAGGTTTGGCCATGATTTTTGTCGCCGCTCGGCGGAATCAATAAAACTTTATGACGTCTTCATGAAGCTCGCGATTTGATTAGCCGAAATCCAAAGTGACGTCGCGCTACGTCGCCGGCAGATGGGATTACGATTGTATGCGCGCGTGAAGTATAAGACGTTCTTCGGCGCGGCTAAAAGCAGCGTGCCGAGGAAATCCGTGCGACAAGAACGGTAAAGGTGCTAAGAATATTCTCGCTCCTATATATAAATGGATATTCTGCGTGCTAAGACAGAGGTATGAATTTATAGAAGACCGTATGCGGCCGCGAGAATGTCTAATACGATATAATAAAATAGAACGGCGATTCCCTTCCTCGCCTCTTTTTGCGTTTCCCACTCTTCCTCTCACTCCGTCCCGTATCTAATGTCGGCCTAAGAAATACGATAAAACTTCCGCATGCCAAATTTCCCCCGATTCGCTGAATCCGCATCCTCATCCGCGGATGAAATCTTTCGTCCCCAACGATCTCTCACCGGAATATTGTTTGGTATCCTGGAAATTTCGAAGATCCCGGACATCGTTTCGCGAAGAGACGGAAATCGGTGGTGGGGGGAAGCCGACCACCGAAAGAATGCAAAAAGGGAATGCCGGCGATTGAAAACGCAAGGACGAGGGTTGATATGGAAAGATATTTTTTGGACTTCTGACCAACGACCTGCGATACGTCGCGGTAAACCGCGTTTCAATCGCGGTGGCAAACTCATCCCTCGCATCCGCGTCTTATTGCGAAAGTACACTCTTCCTCCGTTCATCCAACGGAATCGTTATTCTTATCTTTAATTCTGGTAATAACGATTTAACTTTTAATAATGGCGTTTAATGAAAGATTTTATTTTCAATGATTTAAAAAAAAATTTTAATAAAACAGTTGCAATCATTTTTGCCTAACCCGTATATTTTTTTATATTTGTCAAGCTCTGTATATTGACTACAGTGAAAAAAAAAATCACCGTTTATCGTTTTATTAAAATTTGATTTCCTCCAAATTTTTCAGCTATATATTACGTGAATAAGGATAGATAGGGAAGAATAGAGAAGAAGAAAATACCGAAGGAAGCAATAAATGAACAGAAATGAGAAAAGCAAAGTTCGAATCAATATCGGCACTACGAATTCTTTGCGAACGAATAATTCGCGAATATATACGTATATATCATCCGAGAAAAAGGGTGAAAAAGAGAATGAAGCTGCGTGTGAATGTTGTGTGTATGTGTGCGTGTGTGTGTGTGTGTGTGTGCGTGCGTGTGGGCTTGATATATTTAATTTATCCGACGGAAAAAGTGTGCGTACGTTTTATCTGGAATTTTATTCGAGCGGATTGTGCAGGCGGGCATCACGCGCGGCATTCCAGGCGATTTCCCCCGGCGTGGAAAATATTTGACAACCGTGTGACACGCGATCGCTCATTGATGATTTGTCCTTATGATTAATTTCGTAAATGTACGGGCCGGGCGATAAAATCAATTCCGTGCACGCGGATGCGATGTGAAGCGAAAACGTATCGCGGCGCGATTTTATTTCAATGGATCGCGAAGAAGCGAAGATCACCCATCATTTTTGGGAAGCACGTAGTCTGCCGAAATCCATCGGCTTCCACACGTTACACACACACACATATATATATATATATATATATGACTAATTTTCAAAATGTAAGAAGCAAGGACAATGGGATCAACCAAGTACAATGCTAGATGACCGAGCACGGTGGTTTCTTCGAGGTAACACGTTGGGATTAAACGTTTCCTTTGTTCGTTCGAGCCCGAGTCGCCCGTCCGGTCGGTCTTATACCCCTTTGTCCTCTAGTGTCTTTTTGCAGGGAGCCTCTCCTTCCAACCTGACCGTCCTTCTCTCTCGCTCCACTTCTCTTTCCGTCGGCGTCTCTTTTTGTCTCGATCTCTTTCTCCTTCTCTCTTTCTCTCCCTCTCTCTCTCCCTCTCTTCGTCTCTTTCCTTTCCCTTCTATTTTCCTCCTTGCCTTGTGCTTCCACAGCAGACCCTTAGGTAATGCCATCGTCGCTGCCACCCTGGACACCACCGAGTCCCCCACAATTCCGATTTCTACCCTTCGTAGACCGAAACTCGCATCCCGGCTTCCATCCAACCAACGTACCCCCCGGCTCGTCCCGCTCTTTGTCCCCCTCTCCCCGGCGTTCTCCGTGCCCTGTTACTATCAACCTCCTTCTACCAGCGGGAACGGCGGAACAACGTCGGGGCGCTACGGAGGGGCGCTTGGGCGGAAGGGTAAGTTTCTTGTTAGGGTCCAGACTCACTGGCGACTCCTAAGTTGCTGTAGGCATGTGCTTCGTGGAGCGGAAGGGGAACGGAGCGGGCAGGGGAGAGGCTGTCGAGGAGAACGACGTGGAAGAGAGGAAGGGAACGAGGTGGAGAGTGTGAGAGAGAGAGAGAGAGGGCGAATGGAGTTGCCGGGGCGGCGGAGGGAACGGATGGACGGAGAGGTAGCGAAGGGTGCAAACAACTGTGGCTGGACAAACAAACCGATGGACCCGAAACCTCGTCGTGATTCGGATTGTTTGAAGATTAAATCAGCCTCGAACTACGACCGAGTTCGGCCACTCGAGCCGCTATGGACACCCGGCTGAGGTACGGGACGGCGAGCACAGGGAGGAGGAACTCGGCGGAAAGGTTGCCGGCCGGTGGAGGATTCGTTCGAGTTGCCGTGAAACTGTCGATCGCTTTTAATGCCTGATCCGACGACCTGATGGAATCGGGATGAACGACTTGATAAATGGTTCTCTCTCGACGGAGACCGAACGCGTAACATCGTAGAAACGATTAACCAGCGCGTCGATAAATCGCAATACATCACGTCTCGTCGCGCGCGCACTTTCGTCGCGTGATAATCGGTTGGCTTAAAAAAAACAAAATAGAAACATCCATTATCATCATCGCTCGTGAAACGGGGGAAAAAAAACTAAGCGTTCAACACGAGGCGTTCGCTTGCAGAAGCGATACGAAGGCAGCCTCGAAAATCTCGCTACTGCAAGATTTTCCCCTATATTTCCTTTTCAACGAAAGATCTCTCTCTCTCTCTCTCTCCCAGCTCCCTTGAAAGATCATAAGCCGCGTCTAACGCGCGCTGCCTCGTAAAAACGGGAAACGAATTTAACTCGTATCCCGCGTGTCAACCCTCCCCCGTAAACCTGTGGAACTCGTAAAAGTGCGCAAATTCGTCCCTATCCATAAATAATAATTTCCACTATCGACGATTATTTCTCGCGTCCGCGGCCGGTCGCAGCGATACGCGAATACGTGATAGAGGAGGTGGAGGAAAAAATCGATCGCGTTCTTCGGCGGAACGGCGCGAACCCTGAACTCGGCCAGCAGTCGCACAGAGCCGCGGATCGAAGCCCCGTTCGATCGCGTTCGCTCCCTCGCTCGCTCGCTCATTCGTCCGTTCGTTCGCGCGGCCTAGACTCCGGCAGAGCGCGCGAGCGAGGTGAATGTTCTTCGCTCGCCGGCGGACCGCGGCGTACGTATACGGCCGGACATTATTTAATAATGCATTACTACGTACATTAACGCGATACAGCGGCCATACGTGGCAGTGCCTAGATACATCCTCGTGCGCCCACGAGCGCGCTATCGCACGTGTGTTCCGTGCTGGTGTGCGTGCAATAACGTACGAGCCCATACGTGCGCGCGTTTCCTATCCTTGTACACCTTTCAACGTGGTGACGCGCGAAGGGGGGTTGGCTATGGGGAACCAACCCCTTCCTTTTTCATCCTCTACCTCTTCCTCTCTTTCTCTCTCGCTCTCCTCCCTTCTCTCTTTCTCCCTTTGTCCCGCTGTCTCTCTTCCACGCTCGCTCTTCTGTCGTGTGGTGTGCCGCTTTGCGCGCACCACGTACCCACGTGCACACACACACGAACGCACGCCCTCGCACACCCACATATCCATGCCGGACACACGCATGCGGTACGCGTTTCTAGTGGGCTGTATATTTCAGGACTGCGGGCATAGTTACAGTGCACCGTGCAATATGCACGCCGTGGAGGGTGCGGACTGTAGCGCTCGAAGCCTCCGAGTGCAACGTGCTAGGGCGCAGAGAGAGGGTGGCAGAGAGAGAGAGAGAGAGAAAGGGTGAATAGGGGGAGATGGCCGCATGGGGGACGGAGGGTGGGTTTAGAGTGAGGTGCAGTGGACAGCGTGGTGGACTAACTGGGGCTCGTGTTACGGGGCCGCACATCGGCGAACTTAGCGTACCTATATGCCTGCCAGGGAGAAACACAGCGTGCAAGGGCGGCAGAGAGAAAGGGACGAGGTGCGCCGACGAAGCGAGCGAGATAGGGCGAGGCCGTGGGGGAGAGAGAGAGAGAGAGAGGGTGCGACAAAGGTCGCATAGAGGAGAGGAACGGGAACAAAGAGAGGAGGAGTAACACTCTAACCAAAATGTTAATTATTTAACTAGCAGGTAGCTCGGCTAACGAGTCGAGTATACGGACCGAGCGATGCGTCCGCACGGATCGCACACGTGACTCGAGAACGGCGACGGGGCTTTGGCCGCGTCCAATTACCGGTGCTGGAAAAGTCGGTCCAGAAGAAAAAAGAAGTAGCAGCTACGGAACGTTCGAGAATGATATTTTCGCTCTAAGGAAGCGGGGAGCACCCCATCTGGCGCTGCTCGCGTTCGGATCTCCTGCGCGTCACCTATCTTCGCTCGGGGTTCTCACATTGCGGGAGCGATCGGAGGGAAAAAAAGAAAACGGCTCGCCACTACCGCCGAAGCCGTTCCGATGAGTCCCGGTTAATGAGAATAATTCGTTCGCATTTCCCTCGTACACGACCACCCCTCGTGCCGATAAATCGAAGAAGGGGGAGGAAAAAAAGCAAACGAACTTCACTCGGCTTTTACATTTTTCGAAAATAGGCCACAGTCGAATTGTCGTTTTTGTGTACTGTAAACAAAAAAAAAACACACCCAAACGGGCACACACAGAGGGGAGAAACAGTTCGATGTTGCCTTTCTAATTCACGGGGGATCGATGCGAGGTCGGCGATGCGATTATTTACCGGCGCGTTAACGGGCGGTAAGCCGCACGACCGGCATTTCAATCGCGGTCTTTGTCATAAAAAAATCACGCGATAACATGTATATCAACTCACGATGCTGTGGATAAATAATATGATAACATGATTGTCTCGTTCAGTGATGCCGCCCCGTGGCGCTCTTCAACCAACCCTCTTCCCATCCCGTTCTTCCGTGTGCCTGACTGCCGCGTCGGCTTGTAAAGCGTTACTGAAGCCTGGAGAGAGCACGAAAGGGAGAGAGAGACCGACAGAGTGTGTATATGAGTGTGTGTGAAAGAGAGAGAGAGTGAGAGCGAGAGGAAAAGTGGAAGGAAGGTTGGGAGGGGGGGGCTACTACCCCCTTGAGCGAAAATGGGGTAAATCGAGATGAGGGCCGGGAAATTAGTGCGTGGACGATTTTATTAGAGCCTCGGCGTGTAATGAAGATTTTATGAGCGCCGCTCAATTATTGGTTATTTAACATCTCCGCGTTCGCGAAAGTGGGGATGAAGGGAGGAGAGAACGAACGTGGCCGGAGTGAGTCGACACCCATCCCCATACCCGATTCATAATTGTTTCGCGCTATCGAAAGAGCACCCGAGCCCATATCGATAGGATCTTCTCTGTGTTAAGAATTTGTGGAAATTTAGACAAGTTCTCGTCTGAACCGGCGAGATTGTGAATATTCCTCGATCGAATGGGCCTCGCGACATTACCATATATAATCAATAGTTAACGTATCTCGCATGTTCCACTGTCTTACATTTCGTTGACTTAGGCTTAAATTCTTGTTTGGATATGGACAAATGTTTTCGTTATAAGAACCAAAGTTTGATTTCTCGAATCCAACCTTCATTTTCGTCTTTTCATTTTCGTTCCGGAGAATCCGATCTTTCAGAAAACCAAACTTTGGTCCTTATAACCGAAACATATTTGTTTGCCTCTATCCAAACAAGAAGACGTTTAGTTTCAGTGAACTAAATAGGTATCTCGATGTATAAAATAATTTTCGTGATGTCTCAATCTGAGTTTCGGAGACATACAATATTGACGTCCGTGTCCCTGGATCTATTGTTCGACCGCCGGTGCCTCGCCGCGCATGTTTTCTTCTTCATGCGAGGATCAGTAAATCGCTGCTCCGACTCGTGCCGAATTCTAAAATGACTCTTTTGTATCGGCCGAACGCAGGATCTAAGTTCGAAGGCAAATAAATCCCTTTTGACACCAAATTGGCCTTGCGTCCGCCTTTCTTTTTCCTATCTCCGCCACGACGACCAGTTAAGTATGCGCAGCTGCACATCCGAGATCCGAGAGTGCGAAACCGGCAATTTTTAAATGAAGTCGCGCGAGATCGGAGGCGCGTGAACGCTCTATCTCTTTCCCCCTCGATACCGTCGAACACCTAATTACCGCGGGGCGCGCGGTCGCCATTCATCAGATAGCACCAATCGGCCCTTATGGAAATTAGAGAGGCGACCCGAAACAGACACACCGTACGATTCTTCGTTCCCACCCCAATTTCGGATCTCTCCGTGTTACTGACCCCCTTGTGGAGAGAAAGAGAGGGGAAGAGGAAGAGAGAGAGAGAGAGAGAGTGTGTAGGGAATTAGAAATTCATTTCAGTCCGCAAGAGCGTTCACAGAACGGACGAGCCACTAAAAATTCAACGACGGACCCTCATTTAAAGGATAATGGGAATTAGAAGTATTATATGCCGTCCCGTGCGCGCGCGGACGTACGCGCTGATGCCACGCAAATTCCATTAAAGGAATTTAATAAATAGATAAAAATGGTCCCTCTCATGCGTCGAAGGGTGGAAACGGTGACATAATTGTAAAGAGCTTAAACGAAGCGGACAGAGGCACCGAATCCTAAATCGTTAGTGATACACAGCCAGCGTACCTCGCGCTGTTTGACACGGGTTTGAAAGTCTCGGAAATGACATGGCGCGTCGTTAACGGTGGAAAGCGTTTCCCCACGCGCTATCGAAAGTTTCTATTTTGAGTAGAAGGATGGAAGAACCAATTTACTATTTTCCACGTGAAGCGCTGTCTCTCAGACAGAGTTGGGGCATTCCTATAAGGTCCTCCGAAGATGCCTCGCCACCTCTACGTCCACATCGGACGGAAAGTTCTAGCCGGAAGTTGCGGATTCTTAAAGAGCCAACCGGCCGTCGAGTATCGATTGTAACCGCGTAGCCGAGTTCTCGACGCTGTCGACCACACTCTTCGGCTATCCGGCCTCATCGCGCCAGTCGATGTCCTTGAAGGTACCCGGGCGGAAGTTGACTCGCGGTAAACGAAAGAGAGAGAGAGAGAGAGAGGTAGAGACGGTAAGTCCGTGATACCACCGTTAGGTTGGGAGCGGCCATTTCGCCTCTCTCCTCCACCCTCTCTCTCTCTCTCTCTCTCTTCCTCGATATTAATCTCTCTCCCTTCTACTCTCTTTCTCTCTCTGTCTCTCTGCCTCTCTCTTCGGGTTCTCCAACCCGCGTAACCCTCTAACAGTCCCCGCAGCATAGTAGTAGTACGAAGGGAGGATGTGAGGGTGTTTGAGGTGGGTTGAACGGGGGTAAAAGCCTGCGAGCTATGGTGTATGTGTACATATATATATATATATATATATAGATATATAACATATATATACAAAGATATATATATATATATATATACATATATTCACATTCTACATATATATACATATACTATATATATATGTAGAATGTGAATATATGTAGAATGTAAATATGTGTGTATATATAGTACACACACACACACACACACACACACACACACACACACACACACACACACACACACATATATATATATATATAGTATATATATAGAGATCTGTATAGTATATATATAGATATACCTGCTCTGCCCTCCAGTACCGGAAACAGCTCCGTTCCGAGCTCAACCGACGGCATAGTAGCCAACATGGCGAACCCAGCGGTGCTCATATTTTCCGGACGAGCCGCTTTGTCGCCACCGCGAACGGGCGACCCCGTGAACTTTGTCGGTCGTATTCAACGGTTAAAGCGGAAGCTGGATGCATATGCATCGCTCGCCGCTGTTGTACTTCGGTGTTAAAGGTCCGCCCGAAGAACAACGTGTCGCCGCCACCGAAAGATCGACGATGACGCGGAGGTCGCGTCGCGTCGCGTTGCGCCGCTTCCTCTTCCGTTCTCCAAGCGCTACGTAATTGTCCAGCGTGTTGCTTCGAGTATCATCGGCAAGGGGCAAAACGCGTGCGTTCGCGTTGGGATGCGAGAGATAAAATTCAAAGTACAACGAGGACGAACAAATTAGATTTATTGCGACGCTCGACTTCCGTTCCGCGACCGTCTCTCGTCCCATCGGCGATCGATCTGGATATTCCGCGACATTTCGCGCGAGGAAGACAATTTCGACGGTAGTGCTCACCTTCGAGTCCTGCGTCAGCATACGAAAGAATTGCCGGTGTATCGATTTTACGCGCGCAACAGATACACGGTATATTAATTATAATCTTATTTCACGTCACGTGAGCGTATTAGCCACCGCGAGCTCTCCCGGCGGGTCCATTCTCACTCGCGCCAACAATTCGATTAAGATCGAAAAGTTGAATTGCGATGACCCAATTCCGCGACAAAGCGCGCGCCCTTTTTAATCCGGCCGAGAGCGACCGGCGCGCGCCGTTGCGCGCCGCGGCACCACGAAGATATTTCACGTATGTACGCGAGTCGTGCGCGGCAATGTGTGTCCCTTCCTAGGTGAAAAAAGGAGAAACCAAAGAGAGAAACAGAGAGAGAGAGAGAGAGCCGGCTAATGTGTACGGCGCACGCCATACGTGGGTGTGACGGCACGACAGCGCGGTTATAATAACACGGCCCTTCGTGGTACGATGTGTGTGCCTTCGAGTGCTTAATAATGAAGAAATTAATAAAAGGCCAGGGCAACACGCGGGGCGTTTCGAACGTTCGATGAAGCAACCTACTCGTTAGCCAATCGAGAATGCGAGTCCGAGAGACTTGCAAACAGAGAGACAGACATCCGAATGACTCTAGAAAGAAAAACGAAAAGTCTCTGTGCAGAGTAGAAAAATTGAAAACTCCGCGAAGAAATGCGTTCCATCGCATACACTCCGCCACTGAAGAACTTGAGACCCGTTTTCAACCCCGCTCGGGCAGGTGACGACGTTCCAATGGATCGTGTCGTTCGACCCGAGTCGAAATTTTGATGCCACTCTGACGTTCCTTGGGATAATTTGAGCCTATTTAGCTGGCTTATAGACTAATATGAACTTATTTGAACGATACTGACACTTTTCAACTTCTCTCCTGAATTTTTAATTCTACAGATTGAATTTTAACGTTACAGCAGGAAAATCAATTAGTTTTCAATCAATGATAGATATTCTTGCATGTAAGGAAGAATATTATTATTTTTCTTAGAAAAGTTTTAGTCTTGATTTGATTGAATTTCTTCAGCTTTTGAATTGACGTAAACATTACTCACGCTCAATTCGAAAGACTAAAAGTCTTCTAAAAATATTACAATATTCTTGCTTATTTATGTATGAGAATATCTATCGTTGATTTAAGACTATCTTTTTCGGTGTACCTTCAACAATCTATTTTGACGCTGAAATAGCTAAAACGGAAATTGAAAGCATCATCAGGATCAAAGTAGAGGTTACTTTATATTATTAGAATTGAAATTAAACCTGTTTTGCTATGTCAGCTCCTAAATATATTGTAGAATTAAAGGTTTAATATAGAACTGAAATTTCGATTCGGGGATTACACTTGCGAGACACAATATTGCAGAATAAGGAGCCAATTGAATTTTTTAGGGGGAAGCTAAAGGAGTCGAAAACAGACCGCTTCGTCCTCACTTTTTCTCTCTCGGGACAAGGCGTTTTGAGTTATTACCTTTTGGAGCCTTACAGCGTCACGCGAGAAAAATGTTCGCGGCGCGCGCGCGCGTGAAAGAAAGGCAGAGAGAGAGAGAGAGAGAGAGAGAGAGAGAGAGAGGGAGCGCGATGGAAGCGATATTCGAAAATTACATCCGCCGCTGAATGGAAAAATGCGAGTCGCGCGCGTGCTTCACCCTCCGCAAAAGTAAAAGCACTTTGCATCCGAGTGTACAAAGAAGCGCTGGAGGCATGGGATTCTAATAGAAGGTTAGTAGAAGTATCTGCGACCATACGCCGCAGCGAGTAGAAGCGGTTCTCTCGCGAGCGGGGGCGAGCGCGCACGCAAATGCGGGGGAACATGCGTATACATACGCACACGTCGGCGCGCAGTAACGTACGAGATTGGTAGGCGCGTCGTAGAATGGTTAGCGAGTGAGTATTTGGACTTGCAGACTTGAAGATAGGTACTTCCCGCCTCCGGTGGTAACTGACGGGCAAAGGCTGAGGTAGAGCTTTGCGAGAAGAAATTGTCGGCGGAAGATACCCGGGCTGTGAAGATAGCGATGGCTACGAACCTTTCGGGAGGATATCATTAAATTTCCGGAGCCCGTCCCAGTTCGTTCTACCTTCGTCCTGCCGTATCCCGGCGCGCTCCTCCTCGTCGCGCGAGTGACGTCGTATTGATTACCAATGTGACGATCTATTTCTACAATACCCGGGTAGAATCTCTCTCTCTCTCTCTCTCTCTGTTTCTCGGTATCTCTGTCTTTCTCACTCTCCCCCTCCCTTGGCGCAATAAAATACCGCGGACGTGAAAACCCTTGGCTTCACTTTGGGAATAATATATCGGGCGATAACTTGGCGAGCCGCGGCGAGCGATACTAAATTCCGCCGGCGCTCTCTGGCGTTCGTCAACCTGTCCTCCAGCCTCGAGGTGACTCGGCGGCGATGCGATGTTCGAGCTTTCGAGAGTTCGTCGTGGATGTCGATTGGCGGGCCTGGGGGTGTACCTTGTGCATCCGGCGTGACCGAGTGCCGCGATTACTCCATTCCCATTGTGTATATCATAGACCGTTGCTCGCGCTGCGAATAACGTCGCCGGCGAATTAAGAACATCTTATTTCGAGGGATCTCCCCGGGCAACCGGGGCTCCTCCGCCGGGCTCTCGTCCCTTGTACGCGTTTGGAATAGGGTCTTACCTCTCGCCTGAGACGGGAACCAGGATAAACGGGAACAGGGAGGGTCTCATTCGAGTTGTAGGGTCGTTCCTGCGAAGGTGGAGCAAAGGAGAAGCTTTCGCCTTCGACCCCGACCGGCAGGAGGGTGGCCGGGCGTACAGGCGGGCGGGAGGGAGAGGACGAAGGGGGCTGAGGGATCCGGAGGGTTGAGAGAACGAGCAACCCTCAGGATTCGACCTGGACCGACGACGACCCCTCTGCGAAATATCCTCTGGACCGAGGCTGTCTGCAGCCGTACATACTCCTCGCTGGTGTAAGGGACGCGCGCGCGAATACACCTACGTATACACACACGAAGCATACTTGCGAGTGTTACATACGTTACCCCAGCCATTCCTGCCGCTGCAGTAACTTCGCACTCGCAAACACACACGCGCGAGCGCGCGTCACGGAACGGACGTACGTGTGTGGCCGTGTAAAGTTGGTGAAATCGTTTGTTCCGTTCTTTGTGCACGTACGAGTGCACCCCCGGCGGCTTTGTGTACGCGCATAATAGTCCTCTACGATTCGTTTATTACGCGGAGATACACCGCGCTTCCTCTCGCTCACTCCCTCCCTCTCCCTCTCTCTCTCTCTCTCTTTCCATATAGACACCGGCCGGATTTTTCTTTCGCGCCGCACTCAAAGGACTTTGCGCGCGCGTCGCAGGTCAATAGGTGCTCCGAGGATTTTCACGACGAGTACGTTGACTTCTCCATCGTAGTCGCGGACTTCTACCGTCACCGCCACCACCGTCACGGTGGTTCGTCCGTTACTCGCATTTACGGTTCTTTGGTGCGGTGATTGGCGCGTGACGCGATCGCAGGTGGTAAAAGCGTCGATGATAATAGGATTTGTCTATTATCGGTATTTAATTAGGATTATTTCGTAATTTAATTTTGTGTATGAGCAATACCGATTATTAACGTTATCTTATAGCGATTTAACGCGCCGCGGCTGCGCTGATGCGTCACGGCAAACAAAAATAAACCAATTACGCAACTCTCACATCCGATTTGTCCTAATACGATCGTGAAACTACGCGAGCCGGCGGCCGGTGATCGCGCGTTTTAGCGTTTCAACGGTGAACTTTAAGCCCCCGTGAAAATCATACATATTAATGCACGTTGATTCCCGCGTCGTGCAATAAAGTTCTAATACGAGATCGGCTTAATGATTTCGAGACGTCCAACGACGAGGTCGTCGTAAGTTTCGACATTAAAAAGATCAAGCCCCGCGTAAACTCCCTCGTCATTCTTCTCACGCGCTCGCTCTGATGCAAACTACTACCTCCTCCCGGTCTCGCTGCCGCCCGCCACCTCGCACCACCTCGCACGTTCGCCCACACGCCGTTACGGCGCCGTCACCCCCTCTCTCCCCTACACCAGGTAATCCGCATGAACTCCGTAGATCCCAATAGTTAAAAACCGTTTCGGGCGCAACTACGTCGTCGCCGGAGTTTCACCCGCGCGCCACATCGCGTCTCGACGCGCCGCCCCGCGCGCGCGCGCGCGCGTTTTTACATTTTTCCTTCCTTTTTCCCTCATTCCAACCTATGCCGTCCTCTTGAACCCTCGCGCGGGTATGTGGATCTCGGATTTGCCGGGCAGGTGGAGGCAACCGAAGCCCGCAGCAATCGTACCACGGAATTATTTAGAACAGTGGATAGTAGCCACGTTGTAGTTAGGTTGGCTGCGGTGTCCAGGACTACCACCCCATATCCACCCTACCTTTGCCGTCCCACACCACGAGCGGACCCCGATGTTCAACCACCCTACTCACCCTTCCCCAACCCTCCTCCCTCCGCCCCCACCGACCCCCCGTCGCCC
>NW_014557992.1:180227-193058 GCF_001313825.1 Dinoponera quadriceps | reverse complement strand
GCCACCCATCTACCCGCCACCCCCTAGCAGTAGCTCGACGTACCCTTGCGTGCCTGCCTGCCTGCCTGCCTCGCTTGCTGCCTGCCGCCTGCCTGCCTGCCTGCTTGCCTGCCTGCCTGCCTGCCTGCCAACCATCCACCTAACCCAACCACCCCATCCGCCACCCTCTCTCTCTTTCTCTCTCTTATTCTCTCTCTCTCTCTCTCTCTTTACCGACTACACTACCAACCATCCACACTCTGTGCCCCCCTTTCGACCCATCCCCTCGGTGCGCACAGCCCTGCCTGCTACGCCGCAACCACCCCCGAACAGAAAACACAGCTGAGCCAACGTGCTCTCGGGCTGAAATGCCTTCCACCTTTCAGAGGGAAGAGTGTCTTGCTTCGCTCTCCCGCGCACCCACCTTCCACCCGCTTCACATTCCCCATTCCACCTCCTCCCTCGCCCCGCCGAACCCCTTTCCGTCCTGTCTCCTTTTCGTTCCTCGTTCTCGACCTTCCTTCTGCCGCTGACGTCCCGACTCACCCCCTCGCGTACTCGCCCACTTGCTCGCTCGCGCGCTCGCGCGATACGTAGTAAAATACATAACTGATAAAATAATTGAAGGTACGATGTAACCGCGGAACGGCCTCTTCTCCAGTTTCCGTCCCCCTGTCGCTTCTCGAGTCCCTCTTCCCCCCTCTGCGCCCTGGTAACACTCCGCGGACGAAGAGAACAGGTGGATACCTGTCCACAGCGAGCGCACGGCAAGTTAGTCCGCGAATATTTTAGCGAGTACATCCTCCGTAACGGTCTGGCGTCGCGCGCGGTTGCCCCTCTTTCCTCCCGTCGGGCAACCCCCCGTATCCGAGAAACAAGCCCGAGCGTATGCAGACGCGACGCTATACAGCGGTATAATTCACCCCGCCGCTCCCAAGTGGCGTTTATTTCGATGGTTAGTGCCTCTTTCTTCGTTCGTCGTGTCGTCTCCGTCCCGTTCGCGAGTTAATTTCGTTTTTGGAGGCCGGCTCTTTTCGGTGCGTTCGCGATGATACAGCCAATTACGCTCTAATCAGCTACACCGGGGAGTCCGATGACGAATTGGTCTGAGCGATTTGACCCTTTCGCGATCAACTGACACGCGTATGTTTGATTGTAATTCGGTAGCAAACAAAACGATTTGTTTCTCCCTTCTACTTTTTTGATATTTTAACTTTTCAATTTCCTGTAATTTCGAATCGAGCTGAAGAAAGGAAACATGTACGTTGTGGTATGTACGTATGTTTTCTGTGTGTGTACGAACGTGTGTACGTGTGCGCGAGGTGTGCGAGGCATTTGCCTTGTAGCACCCATTCGCGGAACGGAATTGATTGTTCGCTCTTCAAGATATCGACACCTTGATTTCGTGTTTCGCATTGGATTTCTCATAGTTGTCGATTATCGTATCCACGGCGGCGTAGATTTCCCGTTACGAACGTATTACGGCGTAGAAATACGATTCTTTACATAATCGCGCACTCGAGCGATTAGTCCATTTATTTCTCTCCGCGCTTTGTCCGCGTACACGAGCGATTCATTAATAAGCCGGCATTTTGCTTTGTATCCCTTTGTCATCGAAACAATTAATTCGCACACAATCGCGGCGATATTTTTAAATCGTCCGGCAGAATTTGCATTTCGTTCGCGAGCGCGCGCACGGTATCGCTTCGAATTTCAGTTCGTTAATTCCATGCGGAACAGCTGCAGCGTTCTAACGATCTTTCGGCGCCGCCTCGCGAAAGGAATTAGCGATCAATTAATGAACAATTAATCCAACTGGCTGTAACGTTAAACAGGTACTTAGGCTACGACGATCGATGCGTCGATACGCCTGACGATCTCGGCCGTTCTCTACAGCCTACGTGGGAACGCGGGCGCACGCCGCGGGCATGCACGTTATTTATTTCTTCGCTTGGAAACGGGAAAAATATGAAATTCATTTCCCCGGCTGGAATCATGTTGCGACGGAAATAAAAATTTCCTACGCGTGGACGTGCGTTCGCGGGACGTACACTCCGTGAAAGAATGCGTCGAACTGGGCAGAGCTACGAATATATCCGCCGGCGGAATAATCGCCGACGGGAACGTCAGGGGAACCGGAAGTCGCAGGTCGAATGTCGAATTCTCGAGTGCCCGGAGCCAAGTTTTTACGACCGCCACAAAGGGACTCACGTACGGATAAGAGGACGTTAAAGGGATCGTGTCACTTCCTGCGCCGGGAAATAACGCACGGGGTTATTAAGGTTCCCAATGAATACATATATCTCCGAACAAGATTACTGCGCGGCGGCTTCTCCGGAGGGACCGCAGGCTCGAGTTTTATCGGCCGCTGCCGTAGATCCATCGTCATTAACGGCCGATTATTAAGCAATTAATTCCAACTAATTACGAGATTAAGCCCGCACTTGGCCCGCAAAACGCATCGATCGCCGCGCGCGTACATCTCACGTCTCCGCGATTATCTACCTAAAACCTGCACGCGTAGAAACGCGTGTGGCCGGCCAAAGCGCTCAGACGAACATATGCGCGACTATCCGCCACCCTCTCCTCCTCCCCCCCTCTCTTCGTCGCCGCTCCCTCGAGGCCGCCTGTTCCGCACGTACTTACGCAACTGGTACCCGATACCGTGTGCATGTCTCCGAGAATACCTGTCTCCGTAAAGCGGGTATTCCGTGTATACGTCCCTACCTGCGAGCAGAGCCCCACCTTACCAAGCCACCCCCCGCAGAGACCGTATAAGACAGAGACGGAGAGAGTGAGAGAGAGGAGAGTGAGCGAGTTTATACCACTTTCCTCCTCTCTCGTCTTCTGCCTCTCCCCCTTTCTCTCACTCTCTCTCCCGCACCCTGTCTCTCGGAGTACGCGTACATCCGAGCGCATGCACACGCGTGCAAAATCGCACCGACCCTCGTCGTGCGTGTGTCAGAGGGGACGGTGAGCGAGAGAGCGAGCGTCGGTCGAGGGAGCGGAAAGAGGGGGGGAGGGAGAGCGGGCGAGAGGTACAATATTCTCTATGTATTAGCTACATATCCGGCACATAGGGTAGCCCGAGTACATGGAGGTGATGTTTGTAAGGTGTAATACATAGGCACGACGTATATAGGAACACTCGAGTGTGTGTGTGTGTGTGTTTGTGCGTATGTGTGAGAGAGTGTGCCAGCGCGTCCAACCCACATATACTCATACACACGTGGGCATACATACACACTAAACCCCGCGGACACATCCGCAGACGTCGTCCCTGTGCGGAGCGTTCTGCGGGGGTAGTTGAGCGGGCGGCAAGGGGCGTGTAGTGGTGCGGTGGCCGAGGTAGCGAGGAATGGGGGAGGATGGGCAGAGGGTCCCAACGCGGCTGACACACAAACAACCGAGAGCCACCTCTTCCCTCCGTCCCTCCGTCTCACTCCCCGCAAGCGTCCCCCCGGGTCTCTATCCACCCACCCGTCCACCCTCGTACTACCAGCCAGCCCGTCGACCACCCCGAACACCCACCCCCAACGCCTGTCCACCCCTACCCACACTCTCGCGCCGACCCATCGCCACCCACCGCGCCAGCCGACCGACCGACCGACCAACCGACCGCCCGGAGCCACCCTTAACCAGCGTTAGGTACAGCTGAATTACGCACTCGGATGCGAATGCGGAACCAGCGGGCAAACGCGCCGGCGGACGAACGAACGAGCGAGCGAATGAGCGAGCGAGCGCGGAAAATTATGGGAAAATGAGCCAACATTTTCTGCCTTTCGTCGACGAGCTGAGCTCGTCCGCAAATCCCGCCGGATGCTCGCGAGATACGTTCGGCTTGTCTAAAACTCGTCGCGAGATACACGCATTACGAGCTGAACGTGTGCGCACGGCGATGGGGAAAAAAAAGAGAGAGAGAGAGAGAGAGAGATCGGACCGACCGACGCGGCGGAAAAATTGGGGGGAAAACAGCCGAATTTCAATTCGCTCTGTCCTCGTGAGCGCGATTGAATGCGTAAAGTTGAGCAGCTGATGATCTTACCAGCCTGACACGGCGGGCGGGGGGACGGCTCGATCACCGTCACCCGCGGATCCGCGTGATATCCACGCGTCGGTAGAAACGCTCGCAGCGGCGGAAAACGCGACGCGTGACGAGGGGAGAAAGTTCGCGCGCCTCGATTTCCCGTGCGCCGGGGGAAAAGTCGGATACACGTGAGTGGTGGCGCGAATCGACCGCTGATACTGCTGTAATGGAAGACAAGCCGGACTTACTAGTTAAGTCCGGTCTCTCCGACTCGCCCTTCCCTGCCCCTCCCCCCCCCGCCGGTTTTAAGGGAGAGCCGAGCGGTAGTATTGATCGTGGATCTCTCAGACGTTCGCCGGGGAAACGTGGAATGTCCAAAGTGCATCGCGCATTTTTCTTCCTTAATACAGATATATAATGAGAACGCCGCCTTCGTTTAATTTCAAGTGGACTTTACTACGGACAGCCTCTCCCTGAAGACTCCGTGACGAAGATATTTAAGGTGAAAAATCGCCAACTTGCGGCAAAAAAGAACGCGCGTGAGAGCGCGTCCTACCACATATTTACCGAGAACGGTGGATTGCGAACTCGCCGGTAAATCTATAGCTAATGGAAAATACGCCACGCTTCATACTGTCCGTACATCCAATCTGCACAAGGACGAGATAACCATACGTACATACGTACGTATGTACGTTCCGTAGTCGCGTGTGATTAAGTTTTCCCGTAGATTAATTGGGGATGGTCGTCGCCTGTACGAAAACAGGAAATATTTTAACCGCTCGCACGGTTTTCAGAATTTATCTCTCCTCTGCGTAAATAATCGCAGGAGTCTGGATTCGCCGGCTCTTTTGAAGACGTCTTTTTTAACACCGAGTGACACATAGGGAGAAAAAGAGAGAGAGAGAGACGGAATAAGCAAAGCAAAGACATGACAAAACATTTCTGGCCCCGGATCGCGGAGATTGTTAAACCGCAAAAAGCTACGGGCGACAAAGCGTGGGCGCCGAATAACCGTGCGGAGGCACGGACTGGCGTGTGCGGAGTGTAAGCCGCACACGCGACGAACATAAATAGTTATCAGCACCTTTTGCGGAAACAAGCCTAATGTGTCCGGGTCGTGCGGTAACGGTACGTGCGGGCCGTGCACATTGCTAGCCAATCTCTCTCTCTCTCTCTCTCTCTGTAGAAAGGTCACTCCGTTTCC
The DNA here is from genome assembly GCF_001313825.1 of Dinoponera quadriceps. Classification (NCBI taxonomy): domain Eukaryota; kingdom Metazoa; phylum Arthropoda; class Insecta; order Hymenoptera; family Formicidae; genus Dinoponera; species Dinoponera quadriceps. The sequence goes on along the minus strand of NW_014557992.1, from coordinate 187,845 downwards.
TGTGGCGGTACGGCCCGGTCTTGTCGATTTTACATCTACCGCGTGACCGACCTTTTTTCATCAAGACTCCGCCGTCGATTCAGAGGCCGACAGAAAGGGAGAGAAAAAGAGAGAGAAAGAGAGAGAGAGAGAGAGAGAGAGAGAGAACGGGAGACAGCGGAAAAGGAGCGATAGGGAGATAGAAAGAAAGGAGAAAGAGAGACAGCCATGGGGACAGAAAGAGACAGACAGAGAGTCGCGCGATACCGTGCACCGGGGTATTCCTCTCCACCGTGAAATCAGCCTCGCATCGCGGAAATCCACCCACTGCCCCCTCATCCCCCAGGCTCGCCACCTACCCAACCACCCACCCACCCATCCACCAGGGGGATGAGTACGGAGTCGGGCGAGTGGGTGGCGGAGGGGGAGCGACGAGGCGCGGGTGACACGGCCGAGAGAGCGGGGGGTGGATTCCGCATGGATTTCGCACGTTTCAATGGAACAAGGCACGCTGATGTCAACCTACCTGCGTTGGGTTCAACGCACCTCTAAAGCAACCACACCTCTACCCACCCTTGCGGAACGTTCACCACCTTCCCCTCTATTTTACCCTCTCGACCCACCTCCGACCTACGCCGCTCCCCCTGCACTCCCATCACCCTGTCCTCCCCCCCTCCCTCCTGCCCCTCGTCGACCTCCATCCCGCCGAACCCTCTAACCACTCTACCGGTCGACCCTATCTACGTACGTAGCCGCGCTCGCTCGCTCGCTCGTATATACGCTTCCCTATGTGCCCCATGTACCTCGTTTACATACATCTGGTACATAGAACCGAGGTATGGTATCAAAATGGACGCAACCTACGCCAGTGGGCACGGCGCTAGATACGGACGCACGCACACACGCGCGCACACGCACGTGCCCCGCGCGGCCACGACAAACCGCATTCACGTACACGTGCGCGGCGGTAATAGTGCTCCGTTACAATGGTAAGCGAGAGTAGGTAACGCGGCGTGCGCTCGTGCGCTCGCCTGAGCGCGTGCGCGCATCTTGGTGCCGCGTCTTGGCTCGCTTGTGTCTTATGTATAGGGGTTGCTTCGCCGACCTCGTCGTCGACGTCCTCGTGGACGCACGGATGTACGCAACAATACCCTCGAACACACACACGCAGAGGTATGCATGTTTGTGTGGGCGCGCGAGATACACGCGGGTTGCGTATCATCCGCCCCGGCTGATTGTGGACTTGTGCGGAATTGGGCCTCGGCTACGGGAACACGGCTACGCGCCGATAATCACAGGTAGCGATTCATCGCCATGGAATCGGCCCCCGCTCTGTCCGAGACATGGACCGCCCTAAAGGGACTTTGAGATATGGTCACGGCTGGTTGAACAGACGATGCACGGCTGGGGCGCGTCCGTATCCGCCGCTCGTCGTCGTTCGCCGTGCGTCCGCCGACCGCGTTCCTCCACACGTGCGATACTCATTAACGCTCCCGTAAAGTATATATTTGCACGGAGAGCTGATCATTTTCCACCGGTAATTGAAAAGAAGAAAATCGCATGGCACCGATGTGTACATGCGGGGCGATTTCGGGTAACCGGGGACGACAACTATTGATATATAAGAGGCGGATGAGACGCTGCCTAAATAATGACTAGATACGGGACTCGATAGCCGAAATGTAGATACGAGGTGTTTGCGTAACGCTTACGAATATGGGGGAAGCTTCGTGGATACGCATTTGAAATGGTGTCATGAGGGATCGATGCGCGCCGACTAATTCCGATTTCGACGCTCTCTGTGTAGACAGAAAATAAAGCCGCAAATGAAAATACAATAACTTACGGCACCGTGCATTTTCTCGCGTCCATCTCATTGTGGAATAAAAAAAAAAGGGAAAAGTTCGTTTCGATACGTTTCGAATGAATTATGCGAGAATCGCTGGAGATCGCGCCTGAAATAGCTTTTCATCGTCGAACCTACTCCGCAGCTTGTTGAAAAAAAAAAAAGGTAGGAAAAAAAAACAGCACGGAGGAGAAAAACGATCGACACGTTTTCTCGCAGTTATGTTAACTGCGAGCGCTCAGATACCTTGTAATTGCAACTTTCCGGATAATCCCCGCCGCTCCCGGCGAATAATTTATCCCGTAATCGCGATCGCGCGCGCGTACCGGGTACGCGTCTCGAGGCCGTAACGCACGCTTCGATGGCTCGCGAGCTCCGGCTCGTGTTCGCAACGCGCGTCCGAGGCCCTCGAATTTTTGGTGCGCGCAAACATTAAATATTCGCAGTCGCGGCCCGGCCGGGCCACGCCATGCCGTTGTGCGGATTTATTTGGAAATATTCGCGCGGGTCATGCCGCGCGTCGCACGTCTCTTCTCTCTCTCTCTCTCTCTGCCCTCTCTCTCTCTCTCTTTCCCTCTCCCTTCCTTCCTCACCCTTGTTCTCTCGCCCTGCGTATGCATGCGTGGATGCGTGCGTGGATGCGCGCGCGCGCGCCGCCGCAGATACTGCACAATGTTATTTAAAATTTCGACCATTCATATTTCACCGGCGCGACCGTCGTCCGTACAGGTCGCGCAAATATTGACGGTCGCCGAGCGGTGTATCGGGCCAAGCCGGCGCTCGGATACTTTCGTAAATATTTAAAGGCCCACCCGGTGGTAATTAATCGGCTCTCAATGGAGCGTTAAAACAATCGCGGGATCGACAACGGCCCGGGCACGTGTATTGCGCGCTGACCATCGGACGGACTAACGGGCGAGCGAGCGAACGGGCGAGAGTCCTCTTCTCGCGCGCTCGCGGACAAAAGCGCAACGGCGGACGCGACATCGGCGCCTCGCCTCGCCCCCGAAGCGGCCGGGAATGACGAAATTTTCGGAAGAGTCGTTTCAATCAGAAACCTAATATTCTTTTCCAATTTCGAGCCAATCGATCCGGCGGTCTGCTGGAAATTCCCTTTGCTCCCGTAGCCCATCCCGCACACGCATTCCCATACATACGATAAACCGATACAGAGAGCGGCCCCGCTTTCTCTGCCCCTCTCCACGTGAGACCGCACACATTCCACGTAAAACGTAACTAATTACCAATGCTGTTATTGTGTGAGTAACCACTGCATACACTGTTGTTCTTTCCACCGTACGTATATATACGCGCGCGCACGTGTGCGTGCGTGCGTGCGTGCGTGCGTGTGCCGCGAGCTCACGTTGCGCGAGTCCCCGTCAACACGGGGATGAGCGACACGAGATAAGATAGCCGCTCCTTACGATTTGACGGTTTGCAACTCGCAAACAGGGTGATTAGAATTTAATTTGGACTCGAATATAATGCGATGCAGGGAAAAAAATAGGGGAGAAGTGAAGGGACATGAGAGAGAGAGAGAGAGAGAGAGATGTAATTCCACGTGAATTCAGATACCACGCCGCCGCTGCGGCGCGGCATTGTGCGGAATAATCGATTACAGCGGGCCGCATGCAGTCGCGCGCGCGCGTGTGTGTGTGTATATGTATACGTATACAGACCTATCGCAAAAACAGCGCGCGAGTCCAATATTTTATTATTCCGTAAATTTAATGATTACATCGCGAATGGATTTTTAACATCGAGGACTCGAATCTAATTAAGTCGGGCATTTAGCACTTCGCTACTTTAATCGCGCGACGATTAACCAGTTGTGATTGCAGTCACGGCCGGCGTGGGCTCGATTCTACTATCGAGAATAATCGAATTACCCTACTTCAGGATTAGCGGCTTCCCCCAGCGTCTAATTAAAGATCCTAGAAGAATCGTCGGAAGGGTTAACGAAGGGCCACTGCGGCCACAGTCCTCTCCCCGCCCCTGCGAAGGTAGCCGGAGACTCGTCCTACTTTAGCACAGAACGACGGCGCGCCCTATATCTCACCATCTCGACGACATCTTTGCACTAGGTGAGTCGACCCGGCTTCCTTCTCCCGCCGCGGCAAGGGTTCCGTTAATCTAGGATCCGTGGAGTGGAACGCCGGCGAGGGAACGGACGGCAGGGTTGACGGAGGGGCGGACAGAGCGACGAGGGGGAAACTGGAAGGACCCAAAGAGACTACGAGGGAGAACCGAGAAGATGGCCGAGGGAGAAAGAGCGGGCAGAGTGGAAAAGGGACGAACGGCGAATGGGTTGGGTGACGCGGGGGCGGGCGAGAAAGGGGTTCTCGCAGCACTGGGGGCTCTTGATAAAGGTGGGGTTGGTAGATCCGTTGATGAAGGTTCAGGCTAGAGGGTTACTCTCCGCTCTTCTATCCTGATGGCTCCGAGGGGGCGGAGGCGGCGGACGAAGCGTCGAGGGATGAGGAGAGCTCGAGGTGAAGGAGGAGGAGGGAGGAAGGGTCGGCTAGCGGAGGTAGGAAGAGGGTTGCGAGGGTGTGGGTCCGGTGCGGTCCAAGAAGCACTGATTCATCCTGGAGTTATGCCCTGGACGGTCAAGGAAGATATACAACGCCGATGTATTTTCGCGGCGTCTCGCTCTTAGACTCCTATGGCTCCTTTCTTCGTCCACGGGCGGGGAGCACAAAGGGCGGCTCAGGACGAGGCTGGTATGGCGGGATGGGGCAGCGGACGGGAACCGAAGCTACCGACGATAACGAGAGGAACGAAACGCCTGGGGAATTGAGACGGAGCGGAGGGTTGGGGAAGGAGAGGAAGAAAAAGAGGGAGAAAGAGAGAAAGCGAGATCGAAAGTGTCGAAATTAATAAGGGCACCGGTCGCGTAGTTAGCGGTAACAATGCGGCGTTTTTCTCGAATTGGCTACTTACCGTCCCGATGCTGCCACTCCTCGCACAGATGAAATGAAAGGGTTCGATCGAAAGACAGTGGCGAGCGGAAGCTGCGCGTGGTAAGTCGAAAAAACGCGCACTCGCCTAAATGGTTCACTCTCTCTTTCTCTCTTCTTCTCCGCCCCTCTTTATCTATCCATCTCTCTCTCTCTCTCTCTTCCTCTTGATCCTATCGAGGATCTTAATTAGATCGCCGACGTCCGCGTGGCGGAAGTTGCGCACCGCACGAGCAACGCCGCGAGATTCCCCCATCAATTTTTTAATCGCCTTACTCTCGCGTCACGTCCCTCTTTTCCTACTTCGCCCCTCTTCTCGCTTCCCCTTCGTGCCAGGTAATTAGCGTCGGAACTGAAAGTTTAAGGAACGATTAGAGCCGATCCAGCCGAACCCAGAATCGCGCGATAGGAATGTGGCCGATCGGAAGAATGGAAACCGTAGCGACACGTCGAAGATCTCTCCGGCGCGTTTTTAATTAAAAACATATCACCGTCGCGCCGCGAATTTTGTTACGCTACGAAAGCGCAACGCACCGCCCGTTATTCTCCATACATATAAATATACCTGCGGCGACATCCATATTTTAATAAAATGAGGAAAATTTGGGTTACATGTCGTTCTTAATATTTATAACTGTGAAAACTACATAATTCTCTCTCTCTCTCTCTCTCTCTCTCTCGGATCTGTTACGTTTCGCCTAAATCCGCCGTGTTTCAAAATGTGGATCGCGCTAACTCCCTGAGTGAGCACTACGAAAATAGAAATCGATATTCCATGTAATATTATATTCATCCAACACAGTCAAAAATAAACGTCGAGTGGCAAACAATTATTCAACGACCTCGATTACCGCAAACTTAAATTTACCATCCCGAATTCGAGTACGAAAGAGAGCTTTTTTCCTCTCGTTTCCTTTTTTTTTATGTTACGATGATCAATACGATCTTGGCGCCTGTATAGGGCGGGCACATGCGAGAACGGATAAGGTCATTTCGCGCGAAGACGCGGATTCGAGCGGGGCGGGGAGGTAAGGAAGAGAGGCCATGAGATCGTCTCATCTCAAACTAAAACCATAGCGAACCTCGAAGGGGGCGGCTCGCTGGGGTGTGGGAGCGTAACGACGGGGCATTTGGATGACAAAGAGCACCGCGGAGTTTCGGAACACCGCATCGCCCTGGCCTGCCTCTGGGCGCTGCCGGTCCACGAAAGTGTGTATATAAGTCGTAATACCGGTAGCGGGGCCAATTAGAACGCTATGTAACAACGAGCGCGCGCGGGGCTCGCGCCATATATAAAACGGAATATACGTCGCGAATAAAAAACGTGGCCGAGGCTATTCTCTCGTAAATGGAAGGAACGCGGCGCGGTGCCGCTTCTATCCGCTATCAAGATGCCGCGCGCATTTTCGCAGGCACGCTATCGAATCGAATCTCTCGCTCGCTCGCTCTCTCTCTCTCTCTCTCTCTCTCTCTGCTCGAGCGGACGCGCTCGTACACGGCACAGCGACTTGATTTCAGCGACGTGGAGCACGATTCCGATGAATCATGCTTGAAAGCTTGTTTGCTTCTAACGAGAGAGCCCTAATGCTTTATTATGTAATCCAATTAACCCTTTCACCGTCTAGCCGATTTCCGCAGTTTTCCTCCAGTTTTGCACTTTTATTTTCATGTTTAAAGCACGAAAGTGGAGGAAAACTGCGAAATTTTTCGGCGGCAACTAATGTTCTATAGAAGATAATAATAAACTATATAATTAATCACAATAAAATTACAAAAAAGGCTATTAATTTTTGTGTTATAAAAGAAATAGGTCTAAACGTTTCGATCCTTAGTTTTAACTATCTTCAAGCCGTATATACATGAACAGTAACGGGATAAGAAATATAATCATGACACTCAGCTGTGAGGAAAGAAAGCGCAAAGTCGCATGAACGATAGAGCAAATAAATCTCGGTGATCGATGTATTACCGATAAGAAGATAAACTTACAGTGTGAGAATCATAGCGGGTAGAAAGGATGTGACGCTTTTTTGGATATGTTTCGGAACACATCCCGCGTCAATAGCGGAATTTGTTCCTTAATTATCTTCCGAAGACACTTTCCTTCATTAGTTACGAGCTGCGTTGCGAAACTCGTTAAAAAATCAAATTGTAACAACCCTGCTGTTCACCACAGTACCGACACAGAGGATTAAGAAGCTCGTTGTACCTTCCGGGCAACTTATGAGCACGGATTGGCTCGCAGACTAGTTCGAAACGTCTTCGAGGCGATTCGCCTGCGACCCGAATCCACGGGACGATCCGCCGATACTATCGTCCGCCGATCGGCGAGTGTCGCGCAAAATTTCCAGCGCGCGGAAAATATACGGGGCGAAATGAAAAACGCCACCGAAACGGAGCGACCGCTCCGAGAAACGATACAATGCGCGATGACGACGACGACGACGTCGTCGTATAGTCGCGCGTTACAGCTGATAAGTACATACAGATAAGGACTCGCCGGTGCTCACTTCGCCGCCCGTCTATCGGGGCACTTAGAGGACCGAGTAGACGTTCCGCCAGAGCCGTCAATTCGATCTTACACGAATTCTCGGATTACTGTGGTTCGACAATAGGACGGGTGGGCGGTGAAACAGGATGGCTTACCTCATCCGCGTAATGGAAAAGTAAATAACCCGCGACCGTTAAGGGGGGAAAGAAGGAGGCGGCAGGCTTCTTGGCGGCGTAGGTGTTAGTTCGGACGGTGAAGATAGGGCAAGAGAGAAGGAGAAAGAGAGGGGGAAGAGAGAGAGAGAGAGAGAGAGAGAAAGGAAGAGAGAGAGAGAGGGGGGGG
>NW_014557992.1:176366-180204 GCF_001313825.1 Dinoponera quadriceps | reverse complement strand
GGGGGGGGGGGGAAGGGCGCGATCACGAGAACCCGTGGTTCGTCGTGGGCCGCGATAGTCAAAGAGCGGTGGGAGGTAATAAGGGTAAACTACTCTCGTTCCATTACGCGCGCTATCAAGGTCCGCGCGAAGCGTTTATTAATAACCAAGGAAGCTAATCTCTCCGTCTTGCTCGCGCACCCTTCGCCAGCCCCTTCGGCAGAAGCGCCCTCCGTGCGCCCGACCTGCCTGCCTGCCTGCTTGCTTGCTTGCTTGCTGCTCCTCCGCTTTCTCCACCCTCTCCGACCGTCCTTTTCTCTTTCTCAGTCTCTCTCTCTCTCTCTCTCCTCGACCGGCGGCGTCTCGGCATCGCCGTCTATTCGACTTCCTTCGAAATTCCACTCAGAATTCTGCTTCTTGAACGTGTGTGCGTTACGGTTATATCTGTCGCTACCCTTAGCCGCCTCTCGGGCGCCTTTCCTCCCCCGAATAGTCGCCCCTCGAGATGGTCGCCCGAGGGGGGAACAGTGCTGGGAGCTATGGGGGAGAGGGCTGGATATCTCGGGCGTCCTGTCCGTAATATCCGTAGTCCTCCTGCCTCCACCTAACCCACTACCCGCCGTCCCACCCGCCTGCCACCCCTCGTAGCCCCATTTACTCGCAGCGAGCCAGCCCACGTTCACCCCCGGAGGCCAGAGAGTTAGGAGGGTTGCCTGGCGCCCTTCTACCGCCCCCGCGTCCGTCCCTCGTCTCTTTCTCACCCCTTGGACGCCGCACAAAGTGCGGACGGTTAGGGGCCGATGGTTTGAGGGGGTGGTAGGTCGGTTGGTTGGGTCAGGATGGAAACGGACCACGAGTTTACGGATACCGACGTGTGTGTACGGGTGTGGATGCGTAGACGCGCGTGCGTCTGTATGTGTACACGCGTGCATGTACGTTTGTGTGCGAGAGCCAGTTTCCCATGTTGGACAATGATCCTGTAGCTACCGTTGGTGTAAATGTAACCAGGAATGCGTAGTGAAGGTGCCCTTTGTCACCGGGCAAACGACTAAATTGTACGTCCTACTGCCGGCGAGGCCGCTGATGTACAATATTACTAATGTCCGGCGCAGATCGCACACTACGTGGGGATAATGAGGAAGGCTCGCGCACAGAGAACTAGCCTCGATGCTGCTGATGGTGCTGCTGCTGCCGTTGGTGGTGGTGGCGGCGACGGCCGCGCCGGTGGTGAACGTCAGTATGGTGGGGCATTTATTGCAACCGTAAACTGCTTTGATCTCGCGTGCAGATTTTTACGGCGGGACGCAAGCGGCATCGTCAGCGAGGAATTACAATTTACGGGACGTCACGATATTATTAATTACCGTTCGGTTGGTGGATCGAGCTAAGTTATTCGCGTGGGGAGGGAGAGCGAGGCTGCGCGAGGCGAAGCAGACGATTCGGGGACGCGTCGAAATGTCGACTGGTTTATTCGAGAGGAAGGACTGTTCAAACAATCATAAGCGTCTATAAACGGAGAGAATTTTATAGTGAAAATTATTCTCGAATTTTATGATCGAGGCACGCATGTCAAGATTTTATCTCGATATCGTTCCGCTTATGTGCTATTTATGTTTCAGGAACTACGTGAGATCTATCCGTTGAACAGTTTACTGTATTCTTTAGCAAAATAAATTCTACTGGCAGTCCGTTCCTGTATTTTTAGGGAACATGGTAAAATTGGAAAGCATTTATATGAAGAAAGCTATATAATATCCGCTTCATGTATTATTCTCAGAGCTTCGCGTACAATCACACGTTGGACGCCTGGTAGCCGCCGGTGACCGGCACTACGACACCACCGCGTCTCATTAAGTTAGGAATAAAGTATAACTAATTGATTCGCGCCTGATAGCTTATAATAATCGATTGCTAAAAGTTAGAATAATTGCACCTAAAAAATTTAGTTTCACGGTCGATAAAGGGCCAATGGAACGAGATAAACGATGTATGCGTCTCGAATGACATTGATTTACCGTGTCCTTGGTAATTCAGTTGTCAATTAGCTCTTGCGCAATCAGCGCGGCCAATCAATGCCTCCCTGTTCTGCGTCGCGAGAATCTCGGGCTGGACGTCGAGTTAAAAGCACCCCGTCGGGTTTTCGTCTCGAGGTTAGGCGGCGACGAGCCCGACCGCGAGTATCCGATATCAGCAATCACGCGGATCCGTCATCAACGGAGAAAGAGATCTAATCGCGCCGCATCGGTTCCCCCGTTTCTGGCGCGATCGAGGGGATCACGGGTAAGAGTCGCGGGAGTTCCCGGACGAGACAACCCCCCCCGTTTCTCGGCCCCCTGCCCGTGTGCGACGCTTTTCGCTCGGAAACACAGCCGGTCGAGTGCGTTTCAATCCACGGCACTATTGGATCGTAACTGGATTGGTCCGTCCGAATTCGATGATTAACCGCGTTGTCTAAATATCAATGACTTTACCCGGCCGGCCGGGGCGGCGCGGGGGAGGTGCGGCGCGAGGGGTTTTGCGGCGGAGGTGCGGAGGGGGGTCCGGCCGCGCAAAAACGATGACTGCGGAAAATCATTTACAGCGTTTCCGATGGGCGGCGCACCGCGGGGAATAAATCGCGTGTGCACGGTAAAATTGTAATTTCGCCACAGAGAAAATAAAAACGCACGCCGCGCCCGGCCGCGCGAATTACGCGCTTCAATTTTGAACATCATATATTTCATTTCGCCGCAGCAAGTTGCGTTTTTGGCCTCGCCATTGTGTACGCCCTAAAACGGCCGGCACGAATTTACAAACCGACCGATACGTACCGCCGCATATTTTCGCTTCCGAAAAAAATACGAATCCCTGACGCTCGATGCGTTGAACGCAGTTAGCTTTTACAAAAAGAGAGAGAGAGAGAGAGAGAGAGAGGGAGAGTGAGAGAAAGGGAGAAAAAGAGAGAAAAAGAGAAAAAATACAAAACAAAATGGAATGAAATAAAACAAAATAAAGGAGATCACCGGGGGCGACTCTCGTTGGGCCGCGAGGTACGAAAGTGACGTCGACCGGCCGCGAGGACATTCGGCGTACCCTCCTCCGGAGAACGCAGTTTTTTACGCCGCCGTGGATTATTTCTCGCGCGCGGAGATCCCCGCCGACAGATCTCGAGACGCGTCCCGGACGTTCGCGTTCGCTCGCATATCCGATATCGGTGATTCCTCAGAGCGCGCAGTTTCTCGGGTCACCCTCGTCCATAAAGCGGGCGTCTCTCGTCTCTCCGTAGACGGAAGGAAGGATCGGGCGAGGGTGGGCGATGCGAAGGGGGGAGACGCGACGGCGAGAGGGAGAAGAGAAAGAACACGTGGACGATGAAGAGGTTTGAGCCGATGGAACGGGAAAGGCAGAAACAGACGGGATGCGCGCGTACGTACGTACGAGCGAACGATAGAACGGTGGATTCGACGAGGAGAAGCGGATGGAGAGGGACAGCGAGAGTGGAACGAAGAGGGAGAGGGTGAGTGCCGCACCCCCTTGTGCCGATCCATACGCACCCCAATATCGCCCCCGGGCCGTGCAATCACAGCGTACAGAGAATGGGATGAGTCCCATCCGAAGGATGGGTTGGGTGGTCGGCGTAGCGGAGGAGGAAGGGGCGGATAGGGGGCGGTGGGTACAACCGGAGCCGAGCGAGCTACCCCCGGTCCCCCGTCGCAGCCACCGCCGCCGCCGCCTCCGCCAATTGTGCGTCGTTGACAGGCCTGCATCGGGGGAAAACTTATTGTTGCGCGCGGAAAACCAAAGAGAACGTTCCCTCGGGGGACGCGAGCGCCAAAGTTACGGATTAAACGCTCCCCGCAATGATGATGGGGGGGGGGGG